>NW_027515421.1:0-79879 GCF_048772815.1 Callospermophilus lateralis
TTGCTCTCTCAGATCCTTCATACCTGCCTACACCTACTCAAGGGATTATTTCTGCAGGGACTTTTGAGGTTCTCAGCTGGTGGATGATACCCTACCTTCCTGGATTTTAAGACCAACTCTGTCCCTGCTCTTCTGTAAAGTGAGATTGAGGGCACAGTGTATGGTTAGTGTTAATAGCATGTTCGATTTGGGTTAGGAGTCATTCTGCTGGATGAATTGCAGTATTGGGAACCTGTGATATTTATAAGAATATAAATGTGAAATATATGTATGAGATCAGAGATCTGGGAAAGATTTGAAGCCCAGAAAGGCATTGGGCCCTTGATTGGTATACTTAGATTAAATTATGTTCTGCACCGAGGTCTCAGATAAATCGATATACAATGGCATAGGACCCTATACCTCGGATGATTGAAAGTAGAAGAGAACATCCAGTCAAAAAGGGATAGTCTGTAGGATTAGGAAGATAGTCAGCAGGTTTAGGAAGAAGAGTGAGTCTCGGAGTTGGACAAAAAGTTCTTTAGCAATTGGTTTTCAGTTAGAGGGTGAATGTAAATGTCAGCACATGTGAAGAGACAGTCACAATGATGAACTGGGAAAAATATGTAGGAAAGCAGATATCAATAAGGGCATTAGGAAATCAGGAAAAGTATAAAGTGAGTGATAGGATTAGATATTTTCAACAGGCTTGAGGTTAAATATATAATCTTAGGAAGAAACAAATATGTAGTAACCAATAGGATTGACATTTGAGAGCAGTAGGCACCCTGGACATAGATGCTTTTAGTAATCCATGGTCACTTTCCATTTAGGCTTTGGTACAATCATATGTGTGACCTTTGCATTTTGTGTCCAGAATACTACTGTGGTAAAATGTATATGTAGATCAGGTGACATAAGTATTTCTTCCACCATAAAGGGGAGTAATATTCTGGAAACTTATAAATTAGTACTGGGGATACAAATAGGTGTACCTTGTGTTGATGATTATTGAGATGATGCATGAATAGACCATATTGTGAATAAAGTATGTAACTGGATCCAACATTAAATAATGGATTGAGTTTGCATCTGAAAATATATTGGAAATCTTATATTGATATATATACCATCATTCCAACGAGTTATATATGCAATGGTATTATTAGGGTTATGGTTTGTCGTGAAGAGTGAGTTTTGCTTCAAAAATGATTATGGAATCGAAAATAATGTGTTTAGAAAGAAGTCTAGTGAAAAGACCAGTAAAGAAACATGGAGGAATACATGTGTTCTGAAGTAGTAAGTAATTGAAAGTGAACCAAATGCCAAAAAAATTTGTGAAGTTCTGGATGAAAAAATACATCCTATGATGTCCATAAACTGAAGAAATAGTAATGTACCAGTGTTGAGTAAAAATGAACTTCAAATTACACATCATGTCCCATAGCAATCTACTTGCATTGATGTTAAACTGGGTCAGTTACTGTAGAAATATTAGGATTTTTAAGCACCATCCACTGAACTAAGTTTTCAGTAGTAGGAAACCAAAATATATTTCAGGTTTATGAATATTACTGAGAATAATCTTGTGAAAATTTGAATTTAAATGAACATAAATGAATATGAATGAATTTAGGGAGTGTATAATAAGACACATATTTTTCATATTTTTTTAAAATCCGTAGAATATACACACACACACACGCACACACACACACACACATGCACACACACACACATTAATATTTAGCAATATATATGCCAATCGATATTCATCATGAAATATAATTCATTCACAAATCCAAAAATATTCATTTTACTGAACATGGATTTATGTATAGTGTTTTTCACTAGGAAGCTCACCCATAGGTGGAATTTTCAGTTCCATCATTATTTAGGGAGAGTCATCTCTTCTCACAATTTTTATATTCCAAAGTCAGTGATCTTACAAGAATGTACGTGTGATACCAGGTAGGATATTGTATATGCATAAAAAAATTACATGTGCTGAATAGGATACAGAGAAAGGGAGACAGGAATTTACATATGTGATAACTTTAAAAAATCATGGAGAAATATTAAAATGAAAAGTTTACTAAATTTAAAACACATACTCTTGATAAAGAGGAAGACAAATACAAATATACACCATGCTTCCTATAAAAGGACTGTACTTCTATTCAGTTAGGTTTTTTTTTCTCCATGATATTAGGATTAGTAGTCAGAGTCTAGTAGGGTATGGGTTAGTGTCAGGGATTCAGTATTTCAAATGGAAAATAGGAAAATGAATCTATTGTGTATGCAAACATGTGATACACAAAAATCTTCCCTCTCTTATCCAGAACAATACCTTGACATAACCATCGCTAAAAGTAAGACACAATTAGAGGAGAGGATTTAGAAAACCTGTGAATACATATGTGGAATGAAAAATGCTCAGGAGTTCACAACACTGGAGGTGGTAAAACAGTTTACAAAAGTATGGGAGATGGTAAACACTTCAGAAACATGGAGCTGTGCTGACCTAAAGACTTATTGAGAAACTTCCTCTGAGGTTAGGCACAAGAAATATATGTATGGCAATATTTAAATCAATGGTTCTGCAACTGATGTGATTCTGCAATCTGGGTCTGCATCTATGTGACCTGGAGGACATGGTTCTTTATTTTGTAATGAACATGAGGCAGCAGGTCTGAAAACTCCCTTTGTAGGTAAACTGTTGCTACTGGGAGCTAAGTGTCTTCCCGTGTGGTCTGTGAAGCCATTTGGTCATCCTCCACTTTTCAGGGTGTTTCTTACTGCTGCACTGGGAATTTGGTATTTGCTTCATGAAATACAATATGTTCAACTGGGACACAATGCTGGAGGGAGTTCTGTCATGTGTGGTTGGTCAGGGTCGGCAAGAGAATGTACGAACCAGGCTTCTATCCCACATAGCTTTCCCCTTGACTATAGCAACCTGATTCTGAACATTGCCCTGAAACCTCTACATATAACAAGATGCCTTTACATATAAAGGTCTGCTGCCTGCACCATGTCAGTCGCAAGATTTGGAAGCCAATGGAAGATCCAGGTGGTCCTAACAAAAATATTTATTTACACACCTATAGTCCACTGCTCTACGCCCACTACCCAGCAGGCTCCAACTTACTGGCATCTCTGTTCTACACCATTTTCACGAAACTCAGTCAATCAAGGCACTGTTTGTTATACTCATGATCAGCAACAGGATATCTAAAGGTTATCCAGTGCCACCTGGTCATGGGGATTTCAAAAATTTCATGGTATTAATCTAGTCATTTTTCAAGGATGAAGTTGGAGGCACTGTGGGTTTCATTTAATTCAGGAACCATTAAATGGTGAGGAAGCTCATTTCAATGAAAGCTCTGGAGAACACTCACAGGCAAGCCTTCCCAAAGAGTGGCCAAAAGGACACATGAATCCAGGCCCATTGAGGTATACAATGTGAGGTCCATGTGTGTTTGGACTCTCAATTATGGCTACCAAGTCTTTAAGAATTAAAACATGTGATATCCTGGCTCAGAATCCATGAGCTCTGTGGAAAGCCATCCTGGGCCTAGATCTCAGTTTCCAAAAGCGATTCTCATGCGTGGTCTCCTAAAATCCCAACACTATTCATGGCAATACTTCTCTGAGGTCAGTTCCAGAACTCAGTCTCTAAGGGGAATCACACCAGAGTTCAAGCCCTGGTGGACCCAGTCATCTCTTCCAACTACCACACAAATTACCACAATTAAAACAAGAACCCTCCCATATGGCCCTCATCTTCTTTCATATAGACACTCATCATAATCTGGCTGGAGGTTTCCATGAGGGGTGCAGACCAAGACAGTGTCCCAAATAAGCTCCTTTGCCCCTCATTTGCCTAAAGTCAAGGTGGCCTGGACACCCATCCGGTGAACCAAAAGTGATCAAATAGGCCTGCCGTTAATACCGCTCCAATTTGAGGACTACTGTCTGTGGGGTTTAGATTCTTTATGTGAATTTTAGTCATGAGAAAACCCAAGCACAATGGGCTAGCCTCTGCAGGTTTTGTAGAACTCTTTTGACCCAAAGGATCCCATTCTCACTTGATGGAAGTCAGGAACCTTACAGAGAAAGTCGAGAGACTTCCTCCCAATAATTGCTCTTTTGGCGAATTTTCTTTTGGATGCACACATGGTAACTTTCTTTAGATCCATCAGGTGCTGAGAATCTAAGCCACAGCCACACACAGGGCCAAGGGCATGATTCAGACACATCCCTTTCCAAAGCAATTAAGGAAAGTGCCACAGGTATGCCCATTCATTTCCATTTGAAAACTGTTTTCTTCAGGCTTCACAAAGGGGTGGCCTGAGGCAAAGACCTTCCTGACATTCAGGGCAACAGAACAATAGGTAAGCAAAAGGCCCAAAGCAGGGTTTCTCCTCTGAGACTTTTCTGGTCACACTGATATCTGAGTTTTCTGAGATGCTCGCCATCCACTACAGCTATCCAGTACATGGCCATGTCACAGAGCTTGGAGGTGGTACATATCTTGGACACAAAACCATGGGCCTATTCTTGAGATTGGCCGGAATTCAGGACGAAAATAGAAACTTAGGAAGGTAGCAGGTGTTGCTCATCGATAAGGCAAGCTACAGTCCATTCATAAACGCGGCAATATGAATGCTGAGAAGATTTCTACTAGACACGACACATCCATTGATGGATTCTCTTTTCTAATGTCTACAACCACGGAAACAGTGGAATACACAGACATAGAAACACTCGCCCTGTGAAAAGACTTACTAGAAACAGTCCACTTCAAATGAAACAAACCGACTGTCCTACCTATTCTCAGAAAATGAGACAAAACCACAAACCCACAACCACACCCACAAAGGCACCTCCTTCCCCTAAGTAGGTCTGTGACTATCCAGAGTGTCCTCTGACTTGTGGGCCATAATATGTTCCCCCAAAATGGCCTTTCCTGTCTCAGATCTTGTCTCCTTGGCCAACTCTGTGAACTTCTTAGGAGCCAACGGTGAGCTACTACCTGCTTTCTCATGAAAAGCCCTGCATCCGAGCTTTCCTGGCATTTGGCCTTCCACACATCTGTAGGTACCAAAAAATACTGACCCTGTCCTTGGTAAATCCAAACAAGTGAGACCACTGGGACTGGGACTGGGACTGGCTCTGTGTGCCTGGCTTCCTGGATCCCACGTTCAGAGAGTTCCATCACCAAGAAAGTGAGGTGAGGTCACTTCCTTCCTGAACTGAATGAGGGCACTGTCTTGGCAGCCACTTTGTCGTAACTGTTGCTTCCAAGGGTCCCAAGAAATTGAGGCCGCCCCTACTTCCTGTGACATTTTCACAAGTAAGAATGGTATATCAACCAAAGGCACCCAGGAATAGATCTCCACACAGGCCTGGTTTGGTCCATGATCTCTACATTAAAAAAAAATCTGATTCAGACACAACCTTTTATCCTGACCGGGTTATTTGCCATGGAAGATGACTTTTGGTCTCTCAGGTCCTTTATTGCTTCCTACATCTTCTCCAGGGATCATTTCTGCATGGACCTTTGAGGTTCTCAGCAGGTGGAAGTTTTTCTACATTTCTGTATTGTAATATCAACTCCTTCCCTGCTCTTCTGTAAAGTTAGATTGAGGGAACAGTGTCCGGTTATGGTTAAAAACATGCTCGATTTGGGTTAGAAATCATTTTCCTGGATGAATGATCGTATTGGGAACTTGCTATGTGTAGAAGAATATATAGGTGAAATATATGTATGAAAAAAGAAATTTAAGTCTGATTTGAAGCCCAGAAGGGCATTGGGCCCTTGATAGGGATACGTGGTGTTGAATTACGTTCTGCAGAGTTGTCTCAGATAAATCGATATACAATGGCATAGCACCTTGTACGTTGCATGAATTAATGTAGAAGGAACATCAAGTCAAAAAGGCATAGTCGGTAGTGAAAGGTTAATAAAATTAATAAAATAGGTACTTGTCACTTCCTGTTTTTCTGTATGCTTAACAAAACACTGTTGAAATTTTGAGAAATGTTTGCTAATCTTGTTCTAGAATGTACTGTTCCCAACAGCCGAACTGCAGAATGTACTCCCTCACTCGGTGTCATGCAAACCGCCCACTCGCCCTTACCCATCACTGAACTTCCCTCTCTTCCCTCTCCAAGGAAAGTATATAAGCTCTGCTTAAGCTGTTCTCAGAGGTCTCTGCTCTATTTAATTTAGCTCTGAGCTCCAGCATGCTGGACCACAAATAAACCCTTTGCTGTTGCATGAGACAGTCTCTTGGTAGTATCTTCCTCTGACACTCGCCTGACCTTTACATATTGAGTTTCCACTGAGTTCCAGCAGTGGCGGACGAGAGAGAGACCCCAACGGGCTCCTCTCGGAGCAAGTAAGGCGCCTCTTTCTGGTTTCAGGTTTCTTGTTAGGGCTTGGCAAAATTGCTGGCGATGAAGAGCCTGGGCTCCCTCCGACGGTGGCTGAGAGACATGTCACAGAGACAAAGGGCACTTCTCTGGAGGACCCCGCAGAGAACTCGGGAAATCAAGGAACAATAGTCTTCTCGATTCAGTGATATTTTCTTTTAGATTCGTTATTGCCATACCATTGGGTTTTGCCGGCTACTCATTCCTGGTCTCAGTGTTGGACGTTCATTGCCTGTCTTTATGGTCTTGTCTTATCTGTGTCGTGTGTCCTTGCTTTTACTGTTTGTGGAACTTTCATTATGGAACAGAGCACGTCAATGCCTCTGTCCCTGACCCTTGATCACTGGACCAAAGTCCGCTTAAGGGCTCAGAATCTTTCTTTTTTTAGTAAAACGCTGGACCTGGCAGAATCTCTGTGCCTCAGAATGGCCCCTCTTTGGAGTCGTATGGCCCCTAGACGGATCTTTCTACTTCCTACTAATTTAAAAAGTCAGAGGTATTGTCTTTCAGCCAGCGCCACATAGCCATCCGGATCAACAGCCATATATCTTAACTTGGCAGGACCTCTGCAAATCTCCTCCTCCATGGGTGAAGCCTTTCCTTGCCCCTACCTCTGCTCCTACTCCTTCCCCCATGATCTCTCAAACCCTCTCAACCTCCTCCTCCTCCACCCTCTGTTCTCCCTGAGTCACAGATTTGACTCTACTGGACTCTTCTCCCCCTCCTTATCCCCTGCCCTCGTCCCCTAACACACAACACACTCTAAGTGATTCCGCTGCTGCTGACTAAGCCTCTCTACCATTGGAGGAAGCTAAGCCGGTAATAGGATCTGACAATGGACCGATGTTCATGACCCAGGTAAGTCAGGGGTTAGCCAGGAACCTGGGGATTAATTGGAAGTTAAATTGTGCTTATAGACCACAGAGTTCAAGACAAGTAGAAAGAATGAATAGAACCATTAAAGAGACCTTAACGAAATTAAGCTTAGAGACCAGCATAAGATTGGACTATGCTCCTGCCTTATGCAATGTTTCATGCAAGAAAAAATCCCTTTGTTTCTTTGAGTAACCTTACCACATGTGAAATTCTTTATGGTGGCCCTCCTCCAGTAGGGGACCTAAGCCCAACTGTAAGACCTAAAGATCCTTTCCACACCCCCTTGCTTGACAGACTTAAAGATCTTGAAAGAACTCAGTAATACCTGTGAAAACAGCTGGCCACTGCCTACCCAACTGGGAACCAGGGGATTCCACATCCATATCAAGTAAGAGATTTCATCTATGTAAGATGATATCAGGTGTCATCCCTGGTACCCCGCTGAAAAGGACCATACCAGGTGCTATTATAACACCTACAGTGGTAAACGTAAACAGAATCACTTCCTGGATCCATACCTCTCATCTCAAGCCTGCTGCCTATACAGAATCATTCTGGAAACTGAAAAAGACTGGTAACAGTTTCAAATTGTGTATTCGCAATGTGAATAAGGTTATATACTCTCCCCTTGGCTACAAGTAGTCCTAACCCTCATCAGCCCATTAAGCAGTGATGGCTGATCACAAATCCTACTGGAAAAGAAGTATGGTCTATCTCGCATACAGCCCCCTTAGGGACCTGGTGGCCATCTCTCCACCCAGACATTTGTTAGCTGGCTATAGGTATTTCCTATTGTGATATCCCTGATGAAGAGGATCCCACTAAAATACCATTAAATCCCTTCTGTACCATAGATAATGGAAACAAACATTATGGATGTAGGGACACGCGAGCCAGATGCAGATTGGCTAGTCTAGATTACTAAGTTTGCCTGGCAGACTATCAAAGCCACAAAGAGTAATGGCTGTGTGGGGGAAAAGCCGACTTTTTCTGTATGTCATGGAAATGTGTGCATACAGGGGCTGCCTGATGAAACCCCAATTCTTCATCAAATTCAGTACACAGCATTGGCCACATTACCAATTAGACAACCAAAAACTATGGCACCCAGATGGGTCTCTAGATCCTCAAATTTTGCGTGACCTTTTTAACTTCTGCAAGTGCTCAAAAGAGTGAAAGGAAATTCCCCTATGTGGAAGCCTTTTCCCTCCCTCACTCACATCCTGAACTATGCTTCTCCAATAGATCATTATCCTCAGCCTTCTGCTCCAGACCCTCTGATGTCACTCCCATCTCAGCAACTTGATTTCTCCCCTCCAATAACTAGATCAGAAACCCAAAGCTCCACCAGTTCTCAGACCATCGGCCCCTTGCTGAGGTAGCAGGTACATAGGTACCGCTCCACCGACTCATTCCTCTCATCTCCTGTCAGTGCCCTCACCGGGTAACACCAGGTCCTCTTACCAGCTAACCCAATGCTCAAACGAGCTGAGGAGAGCCCTGAGACCCTTATCCAAGATGTAATATAATTGGCCTTTAAAGTTGCTTTGTCATCACTGAAAACATGTTACTAAAATTTAAAGTCCCTCACAGGATTTTGGGATCCTCACTCCCGTCTTTCACTCTGCTCTACCTGATCTACTGCTCAAGTTTGCTGCTAGGAAATTCCAAATACCCTTTCGCATTATTCTTTTACATCTCTCTTTTCCCTCATTCTCAGATCCTCGGAGGTGCTCTCAGCCCCACCTTCCCCGTCTTTCCCCCTCTGTACCAGGCCCACAGAAAAGTCTTAAATGACCTTCTTCAGAAGTCTTCACCATGGCTGAGTTTTGAACTTTCAGCAAAACAGTCCCAATAAAGACTTTAATGTAGATAAACTTTCTCTTTCGTATTGCCCTGTTCTACTTGGCCACTGGCTAAAAATCTCAGTACTTCTAAGCTAGACAACCCCTAACTAGTTTTTCACAAAATATGTGAACAAGTCCTCTGGCCTTCAGCTGGGGCTTCACAGAGATGGCTACATTTCTAAGATAAAGAAATTACCAACCGGGCTCCATGGTAACAGTTGGCAGGGGGAAAATAAGAAATGGAAGAAAAAGCTCTCCTCCTCCCAGGTGTCCTTGAAAAGTTAACTTGCCCAGAACAGAAGGAAAAACAGAAACAAATACTGCTTTTTTAAACTTCTGAAGACTGTGAACTTCTGAGCCCCATCCCTTATATGTTGGGTACAAAATTCTGAAACTACCTAAACTTGAGTTTCAGGGGATTAATTGATTACAATAGAAGCAATGCCCTCTGAATCCGGTTGCAACCAAATAGGACTGTTTCCCTCTCTTGAGTGCTATCTTAGGTGCCTTGCTTTGTCAGTGCCTACAACAGCATGATTCTATATACTTAAACATCGTTTATGTTTTCATGAAATGATCAAGATATGTGATAAATTGTGTAATGGTGCAGATGTTTCCCAGAGTGCTCTATCATGACGCAGGTTCATTTGAAGAACAAATAGGGGGGGCATACAACCGGTTCCACTGGGAACATATATCCCTCACTTTAGCCATCCTATTAGGAATAGGAGTTGCTGCACGGGTGGGCAGAGGAACCAGTGGCATTGTCCATGGGACACAAAAGATGACCCAATTAGAAGCAGCAATAGAGCAAAAGTAAGATATTAGAAACCTCCTTCAGGGCTTTGCATGAAACTTTAACCTCTCTCTCTGAAGTTGTTTTACAGAACAGTTGAGGGTTGGACCTCCTCTTCATTAGAGAAGAGGGGCTTTGTGCTGCATTGAGGGAAGAATGTTGTTTTTATGCTGACTACACTGGAGTCGTAATAAAATCTATGAGTAAATTTAAAAGACACCTTGAAGAGCATCAACAAGTGAGAGAGGGCCCAAAAGGGTGGCTTGAGTCTTGGTTCACACAGTCCCCCCGGTTAACTACGTTTTTATCAACCCTGGCCGGTCCAATAATAATCCTCATATTATTGCTAACTATAAAACCCTGTTTGCTCAACCGTGTAATGTCTTTTCTCCAGGCTCAAATTGGAGGAGTTAAACTTATGGTAATACCCCACTAGCAGACATTGAATGTGACACCCTCCAATGATCATTTTTATGATTAAAATTAGCCAGAAGAAGAAGTGGGGAATGAAATATTAATAAAATAGGTACTTGTCACATCTTGTTTTTCTGTATGCTTAACAGAACACTGTTGAAATCTTGAGAAATGTTTGCAAAACTTGTTCCCAGAATGTTCTATCCCCAACTGCCAAATTGCAGAATGTACTCCCTCTCCCAGTTGCATGCAAACCGCCCACTCGCCCTGACACATCAATACAATTCCCTCCCTTCTCTCTCCAGGGAAAGTATATAAGCTCTACTTCAGCTATTCTCAGGGCTATCTGCACTATTCAGGTGAGCTCTGAACCCCAGCATTCTGGACACCCAATAAACCCTTTGATGTTGCATGAGATAGCCTGTTGGTAGTCTCCTCCTCTGAAGCTCGCACCACGTTTACTTGGATGATTGAATGTAGAAGAGAACATCCAGTCAAAAAGGGATAGTCTGTAGCATTAGGAAGATAATCAGTAAGTTTAGGAAGAAGGGTGAGTATAAGATTTGGAACAAAAGTTTCTTAGCAATAGGATTTCGATTAGAGAGTGAATGTAAATGTCAGCACAAGTGAAGAGTCAGTCACAATGATGAAGTGGGGAAAATATGTAGGAAAGCATATATCAATAGAGACATTACAAAATCAGGCAGAGTATAAAGTGTGTGATAGGATTAGACATTTTGAACAGGGTTGAGTTTAAATATATAATCTTAGGAAGAAACAAATATGTAGTCACAAATAGGATTGACATTTGAGAGCATTGGGCAAATTTCAGGTGGATGAATATTTTGAGAATAATCTTGTGAATAGTTGATTATAAATCCACATACATGAACATGAATGAATTTAGGGAGTGAATATAAGACACATATATTTCATATTTTGAAAAATCTGGAGACTGTATATATATATATATATATATATATATATATATATACATATATATACATATACATAAAACAAACACACAGACAAAAAAGTAGCAATATATATGTCAATCAAAATTCATTATAAAATGTATACCATCCACAGATCTAAAAATATTCATTTTACTGAACATGGATTTATGTATAATGCTGTTCAACTAGCAAGATCACCCATAGGTTGAATATTCAGTTCCAACAGGGTTTAGTAGGAGTGATCTCTTCTAACAATTTGTATCTGCCAAGTCAGCCACCTCACAAGAATGTACGTGTGGTACCAGATAGGAATCTATATGTGCATATAAGAATACAGAGAAAGGGAGACAGGAATTCACATATTTGTTAACCTTAAAAATACTAGGACAACTATTTCAACAAACAATTGACTAGATTTATAACTCCAACTCTGTATCATGCAAAAGGCAAATCCATCTATACACCATGCCTACTCTGTACTGCTTGTATTTCTATTCTTTATGGGTTATTTTTCTCCATCATATTAGGATTAGTAGTCAGAGTCTGGTAGGGTATGGGTTAGAGTCAGGTATTCAGTCTTTTGAATTGAAAATAGGACACTGAATCCAATGTGTATGCAAATATATGCTACGGAAAAATCTTCCCACTCTCCTCCAGAACAATGCCTTGACATTACCTTCGCCCCAAGTAAGACACAATTAGAGGAGAAGAGTTAGAAAATCTGTGAATACATATCTAGAATGGAAAATGCTCCAGATTTCACATCTTTGGAGGTGGTAGAGGAGTTTCCAAAAGTAAGAGACAGGGTAAACACTCCACAAACATGGAGCTCTGCTGGCCAAAAGACTTTTTGAGAATCTGCCTCTGAGGTTGGGCACTTGAAATATATGTTGTTGTCAGGAGCTTTAGCTTTATTTGTAGTGAAACCATCAAAGCTGGATCTGCATCTATGTGACCTGGAGGAAATGGTTACTTATTTTAAAATAAAAATGAGGCAGCAGTGATGAATTCTCTTTTTGTAGGTAAACTTTGGCCACTGAGGGCTAAGGGTCTTCCCGTGTGGACTGTGAAACCAATGGTCATCCTCAAATTTTCGTGGTGTTTCTTGCTGCTGCACTGGGAGTTTGGTATTTGCTTCATGAAATACAACGAGTTCAAATGGGACACAGTGCTGAAGGGAGTTCTGTCAGGTGTGGTTGGCAGGGTCTCCAGGAGAATGCACCAACCAGGGTTCTATCTCAAGTAGCTTGCCCCCTTGACAATAGCAACATGATACTGAACATTGCACTGAAACCTCTCCATATAAAAATATGCCTTTACATATATGGGTGTGATGGTTGCACCATGTCAGTCACAGCCATTTGGAAGCCAATGGAACATCCACATGGCCCCACCACAGATGTTTTATCACACATTTGCATAACACAGCTCTAGGCCCACTACTTACCAGGCCCCAACTTACTGGCATCTCTGTTCTACACCATTTTCATGAAACCCAGCCAATCAAGGCCCTGTCTGTTATACTCATGATCATCAACAGGACATCAAAGGTCCTCCAGTGCCAGCTGGTCATCGGAATTTCTAAAATTTCATGGTAATTATCTAGCATTTTTTCACAGATGCATTTGGAGGCAATGTTGGTTTCAATTCATTCAGGAACCATTAAATGGTGAGGAAGCTAATTTCAGGGAAATCTCTGGAGCACTCTCACAGGCAAGTCTACCCAAAGAGTGGCCAAAAAGTCACATGAAGCCAGGCCCATTGAGGTCTACAAAGCGAGGTCCAAGTGTGTTTTGAATCTCAATTATGCCTGCCAAGTCTTTCAGAATAAAATCATGTAATATCCTGGCTGTGATTCCCAGTGTTCTGTGGAAAGCCACTCTGGGCCTTGATCCCAGGTTCCAATGGCAACTCTCATTCATGGCCTCCTAAAATCCCAACACAATTCATGTCAATACTTCTCTGAGGTCAGTTCCAGAACTCAGTCTCTAAGGGGAATCACAGCAGAATTCAAGCCCAGGTTTACCCAGTCATCTCTTCCAACTGCCACACAAATGACCACAATTATAACCAAAACACTCCTACATGGCCCTCATCTTCTACCATAAAGATACTCATCATAACATCTGGATGGAGGTTTTCATGAGAGGCACATCCCAAGACAGTGTCCAAAATAAGCTCCCTTGCCCCTCATTTGCCGAATGTCAGGGTGGCTTGGACACCCTTCCTGTGAACCAGGAGTGATCAAATAGGCCTGCCCTTAATACTGCTTCGCTTCTCCAATTTGAGGCTCTCTGACTGTTGGGTCTAGATTCTTTTTGTGAATTGGAGTCATGAGAAAAGCCAATCCCCTCTGCAGAGATTTGAAGAACTCATTTCACCCAAAGAATCCCTATTCTGACATGATGGATTTCAGAAACCTAACAAAGGAAGGCAATATAATTCATGCACATTGATTGAACGTTTTTCCATTTTGGTTTAGATGCACATATGGGATCTTTCTTTACTTCCATCAGGTGCTGAGAATCTAAGTCACAGCCTAAAACAGGGCAAAGGGCCTGAATCAGACACATCCTTTTCCAATGAAATTAAGCAAAGAGCCAGAGGTGATGCACATTCATTTCCATTTGAAAACTGTTTTCTTCAGGCTTAACAAAGGGGTTGCATGAGACAAAGACCTTCCTGATATTCAGGGCAACAGAACAATAGGTAAGCAAAAGGCCCAAAGCAGGGTATCTCCACTGAGACTTTCCTGGTCACACTGATATCTGAGTTTTCTGAGATGCTGGCCATTCCATTCAGGTATCCAGTACATGGCCATGTCAAAGACCTTGGATTTGGTACATATCTTGGACACATAACCATGAGCCTATTCTAGAGAGTGGCCAGAATTCAGGAAGAAAACAGGGACTTAGGAAGGTATTAGGTGTTGCCCGTGCATAAGGCAAGCCACACTCCATTCATAAATTGGGCAGGATGAATGCTGGGAAGCTTTATACTAGACATGACACATCCATTGCTGCATTCTCTTTTCTCATGTCTACTACCACAGGCACAGTGGGATACACAAACATGGAAACACTCACCTCTTCAAACGACTTACCGGAAACAGTTCACTCCAAAACAAACAAACCGCCATTCCTACCTATTTTCAGAACATGAGACAAACCACAAACCCACACCCACTCCCAAAAAGGCACCTCCTTCCCCATAGGTGTATGACTAACCAGAGTGTCCTCTGACTGGTGGCCATACTCTGTTCTTCCAAAATGGCCTGTCCTCTCTCAGATCTGTTTTCCTTGGCCAACTCTGTAAAGTTGTAAGGAAAAAGTGGAGAGCCACTACCTGCTTTCTCAGGAAAGCTCCCTATTCAGAGCTCTCCAGGCATTTGGTAATCCTCACTTCAGTAGGTACCAAGAATGACTGACTCTATCTTTGGTAAATCCAAACAAGTGAGCCCACTGGGACTGGGACTGGGACTGCCTCTGGGTGCCTGGCTCCTTGGATACAAAGTTCAGAGAGTTCCATCACCAAGGAAATGAGGAATGTCACATTCTTTGGAACTGAATGAGGTCACTGCCTTGGCAAAGGTATATCTTATGATGTGCAAAAACTGAAGAAATAATAATGTAAGAGTGTCGAATACAAATGAATGACAAATTACATATCATGTCCCATAGGAGTCTACTTGCATTGATGTTAGACGGGGTCAGTTACTGTAGAATAATTAGGATTTGTATGCACCATTCACTGAAGTTAGTTTTCAGTACTAGGAAACAAATATGTATTTCAGGTGGATGAATATTTCTGATTATAATCTTGTGAAAATTTGATTATAAATCCACATACATGAACATGAATGAATTTAGAGAGTGTATATTAGACACATATATTTCATATTTTGAAAAATTTGGAGAGTATATCTATATCTATATCTATATCTATATCTATATCTATATCTATATATACACACACACACACACAAACACACACACAAAACACTCACAGATATTAAAAAGTACCAATATAAATGCCAATCGAATTCATCAGTAAATATATATCATCCACAAATGCAAAAATATTTATTTTACTGAACATGAGTTAATGTATAATGTTGTTCTACTAGGACGCTCTCCTATAGGTTGAATTTTCATTTCCAACAGCATTTAGGAGGAGTGAACTCTTCTCACAATTTGTATCTGCCAAGACAGCCACCTCACAAAAATGTACGTGTGATACCTGGTAGGATTCTATATATGCATATAAATATACATGTGTGAATAGGCTACAGAAAAGGGAAACAAGAATTCACATATTTGTTAAGTTTAAAAACACATGGAGAATATTTCAATTAAAATTTGACTAGATTTATAACTCCTCCATTATAAAATGCAAATGTCAAGTCCAACAATACAACATGTCTCCTCTGAAGTGCTTGTATTTCTATTGTGTTGGGTTAATTTTCTTCATTATATTAGGATGAATAGTCTGAGTCTACTAGGTATGGGTTAGTGTCAGGGATTCAGTATTTCGAATGGAAAATTGGAAAATGAATCCAATGTGTATGTAAATATATGCTGCACAAATATCCTCCTGCTCTCATCCAGAACAATGCCTTGTCATTACCTTCACCCCAAGTAAGACACAATTAGAGGAGAAGAGTTACAAAATCAGTGAATACATATCTGAAATGGAAAATGCTCAGGAGTTCACAACCTTGGAGGTGGTAGAGCAGTTTCCAAAAATAAGGGACACGGTAAACACTCCACAAACATGGAGCTCTGCTGGCCTAAAAATTTTTTGAGAAACTGCCACTGAGTTTTGCACTTGAAATATATGTTGTTTTCAGGAGATTTGGCTTCCTTTGTAGTGAGACCATCAAAGCTGGGTCTGAATCTATGTGACCTGGAGGACATGGTTTCTTATTTCCAATGAACTAGATGAAGCAGTGCTGAATCCTCTCTTTGTAGGTAAACTGAGGCCACTGGGGACTAAGTGTCTCCCCGTGTGGACTGTGAAGCCATTTGGTCCTCTTCCACTTTTTGTGGTGTTTTTGCTGCTGCACTGTGAGTTTGGTATTTGTTTCACGAAATACTAGGAGCTAAACTGGGACACAGTGCTGGAGGGAGTTCTGTCACGTGTGGTGGGTCAGGGTCTGCAAGAGAATGCACCAACTAGGCTCCTATCTCTCACAGCTTGCCCCATTGCCCCCTTGTCCATATCAACCTGATTCTTAATTTTCCTCTGAAAACTCTCCATGTAACAAGATGCCTTTACATACAAGGGTCTGCTGGCTGCACCATGTCAGTTACAAGCCATTTGGAATCCAATGGTAGATCCACATGGCCCTACCACGGATGTTTTATCAAACAACTCCCCACCACTGCTCTAGACCCACTACTCAGCAGGCTCCAACTTACTGGCATCTCTGTTCTACACCATTTTCATGAAACTCAGTAAGTCAAGGCACTCTCTGGTATAATCATGATCAGCAACAGGACATGCAGTGTTTCTCCAGCGCCACCTGGTCATAGGAATTTCAAAAATTTCATGGTATTTATCTAGCCATTTTTCAAGCATGAAGTTGGAGGCACTGTGGATTTCAGTTCATTCAGCAAACATTAAACGGTGAGGAAGCTCATTTCAATGAAATCTCTGGAGAACTCTCACAGGCACGGCTTCCCAAAGAGTGGACAAACGGTCACATTAGGCCAGGCCCATTGAGGTCTACAATGTGAGGTCCATGTGTGTTTTGACTCTCAACTATGGCTGCCATTTCTTTAAGAATAAAATCATGTGATATCCTTGCTGAGATTCCCAGGCCTCTGTGGAAATCCACCCGGGGCCTAGGTCTCAGTTTCCAAGAGCGACTTTCATGCGTGGCCTCTTAAAATCCCAACAAAATTCATGGCAATGCTTCTCTGAGTTCACTTCCAAAATCCAGTCTCTAAGGGGAATCACACCAGAGTTCAACCCCACGTGGACCCAGTCATTTTTTCCAATGCCACACAAATGACCAAAATCAAAACCAAAACACTCCCACATGGCCCTCATCTTATTCCATATAGTCAATCATCTTAACCTCTGGCTGGAGGTTTCCATGAGGGGCGCAGCCCAAGACAGTGTCCAAAATCAGCTCCTTTGCCCCTCATTTGCCTAAAGTCAGGGTAGCCTGGACACCGTTTCTGTGAACCAGGAGTGAACAAATGAGGCTGCCTTTAATACTTCTTTGTTTCTCCAATTTGAGGCCTACTGATTTTAGGTATCAATTCTTTAGGTGATTTAGAGTCATGTGAAAACACAAGCACCTCTGCAGGGCTTTGAAGAACTCATTTGACCCAAAGAATCCCTATTGTCATTTGATGGAGTGCAGGAACCTAACAGAGGAAGGCAAGAGACTTCATCCACAATGAATGATATTTTTTGCCATTTTGGTTTTGGAAGCTCACATGGGATCATTCTTAAGATCTATCAGGTGCTGAGAATCTAAGTCACAGCCACACACAGGTCCAAAGGCTGATAAAGACACATCTCTTTCCAAAGCAATTAAGCAAAGAGCCACAGGTGAGGCCCATTCATTTCCATTTGAAAACTGTTTTCTTCAGGCTTCACAAAGGGGTGGCATGAGGCAAAGACCTTCCTGACATTCAGTGCAACACAACAATAAGTAAGCAAAAGGCCCAAAGCAGGGTTTCTGCACTGAGATTTTTCTGGTCACACTGATATCTGAGTTTTCTGAGATGCTCGCCATTCTCTTCAGCTATCCAGTACATGGCCATGTCACAGAGCTTGGCAGTGGTACATATTTTGGACACAAATCCATGAGCCTATTCTGGAGAGTGGCCAGAATTCAGGAAGAAAACAACAACTTAGAAAGATAGCAGGTGTTGCACATCGATAAGACAAGCTGCAGTCCATTCATATATTGGGCAGGATGAATTATGGGAAGATTTATACTAGACAGGACACATCCATTAATGCATTCTTTTTCTAATGTCTACAACAACGGACACAGTGGGATACACAGAAACAGAAACACTCGCCGTGTCAAATGACTTACTAGAAACTGTCCACTCCAAACCAAACAAACCGCCTATCCTATCTATTCTCAGAACATGAGACAAAACAACAAACCCACACCCACTCCCACAAAGGCACCTCCTTGCCCCAAGTAGGTCTGTGACTATCCGGAGTGTCCTCTGACTGGTGGGCCATACTATGTTCCCCCGAAATGGCCTGTCTTCTCTCAGACATTCTTTCCTTGACCAACTCTGTGAAGATGTCAGGAAAAAGTGGTTAGCCACTACCTGTTTTCTCAGGAACGGTCCATCTTCAGAGCTCTCCTGGCATTTGGCCATCCTCACATCATTAGGTACCAAGAAAACTGACTCTGTTCTTGGTAAATCCAAACAAGTGAGCCCACTGGGACTGGGACTGGGACTGCCTCTGGGTGCCTGGCTTCTTGGATACCAAGTTCAGAGAGTTCCATCACCAAGGAAATGAGGTATGTCACATTCTTTGGAACTGAATGAGGTCACTGCCTTGGCAACCACTTTGTCCTAACAGTTGCTTCCAAGGGTAACATAAGATGGAGGTTGCCCCTAATTCCTGTGACACTTTCATAAGGTAGAATGTATATCAACCATTGGCACCCGGGAACAGCTCTCCACTCAGGCCTGGTTAGGTCCATCTTCTCTACAATAAGAACAGAGAGATTCAGATTCAGACACATCCCTTCATCCTGACCAGGTTGTTTGCCATGGAAGATGACTTTTGCTCTCTCAGGTGTTTCATACCTGCCTACAACTTCTCCAGGTATCATTTGTGCATGGACATTTGAGGTCCTCATCAGGTGGAAGGTCCCCAACTTTCCTGTATTGTAAGAACCACTCTGACAGCTCTTTTGCCCATTTTGGTTTGGGATGCACACATGGGATTTTTCTTTAGACCCATCATGTGCTGTGAATCTAAGCCACAGCCTCACATAGGGCTGAGAGGCTGATTCAGAAACATCCATTTCCAAAGCAATTAAGCAAAGAGGCACAGGTAATGACCTTTTTTTTCCATTTGAAAACTATTTTCTCAGGCTTCACAAAGTGTGGCGTGAGGCAAAGACCTTCCTGACATTCAGGGCAACAGAATAGGTAAGCAAAAGGCCCAAAGCAGGGTTTCTCCACTGAGACTTTCTTGGGCATACTGATATCTGAGTTTTCTGAGATACTCGCCATTCCCTTCAGCTATCCAGTACATGGCCATGTCACAGAGATGGAGTTGGTACATAATTTGGACACAAAATCATGAGCGTATTCTGGAGAGTGTCCAGAATTCAGGAAGAAAACAGGAATTTAGAAAGATGGCAGGAGTTGCCCATCCATACGGCAACCTGCAGTCCATTCATTAATTGCACAGGATGAATGCTTTGAAGCTTTCTTGTAGACAGGACACATCCATTGATGCATTCTCTTTTCTAATGTCTACAATCAAGGACACAGTATGATATATAGACACAGAAACACTCACCTTGTCAAAGGACTTACTAGACACAGTCCACTCCAAAACAAACAAACCAGCTTTCCTAACTATTCTCAGAACATGAGACAAAACCACAAACTCACACTCACACCCAAAAAGTCACCTCCTTTCCCCAAGTAGGTCTGTGACTATCCGGAGTGTCCTCTGACTTGTGGGCCATACTATGTTCCCCCAAAATGGCGTGTCCTGTCTCCAATCTGTTCTCTTTGGCCAACTCTGTGATGTTGTCAGGAGCCCATGGTGAGAAACTACCTGCTTTCTCTGGAAAGGCCAGTCTTCATAGTTTCCAGGCATTTGGCTGTCCTCACATCAGTAGGTACAAAGAAAGAGTAACTCTGTCTTGTTAAATCCAAACAAGTTAGCCCACTGGGACATGGAGTGGGTTTGACTCTGTGTGCCTGGTTTCCTGGATCCCAAGATCACAGACTTTCATTACCAAAACTGTAAGGTGATGTCACTTTCTTCAAGATCTGAATGAAGTCACTGCCTTGGAAACCACTTTGTTTTAACAGTTGCTTACATGGTTCCCAAAAGATGGAGGCTGCCTCTACTTGCTGTGACTCATTCATATGTTAGAATGGTATATCAACCATAGGCACCGGGGAACAGCTCTCCACACAGGCATGGTTTGGTCCATCTTCTCTACATTAGGAAGAGAGAGGCTAATTCAGACACATCCCATCAACCTGACCAGGTTGTTTGCCATGGAAGATGACTTTTGCTCTCTCATGTCCTTCATAGATGCCTACATCTTCTCCAAGGATCATTTCAGCATGGAACTTTTAGGTTTTCAGCAGCTGGAAGATCGCCTATATTCCTGTATTGTAAGACCAACTCTGTCCCTGCTCTTCTGTAAAATTAGATTGAGGGAAAAGTGTATAGTTAGGGTTAATAACATGTTCAATTTGGTTAGGAATCATTCTCTGGAATGAATATTTGTATTAGGAACCTGCGATATTTATAAGAATATATAGGTGAAATATAAGTATGAAAACAGAAATCTAGGTAAGTTTTGAAGCCCAGAAGGGCATTGGGCCCTTGATTGGGATACTTAGCATTGATTTATGTCCTGCACAGTTGTCTCAGTTAAATCAATATACTATGGCATAGGACCTTCTAATTTGGATGATTGAATGTGGAAGAGAACATCCAGTCAAAAAGGGATATTCGGTAGGATTAGGAAAATAGTCGGTGGGTTTAGATAAAAGAGTGAGTATAGGATTTGGACCAAAAGTTCTTTAGCAATAGGGTTTCAGGTAGAGAGTGAATGTAAATGTCAGCACATGTGAAGAGTCAGTCACAATGATGAACTGGGTAAAATATGTAGGAAAGCAATATTTTGAAGACGTATAAATTAATTGGGGGTACAAATAGGTGTACCTTGTGCCTATGAATATAGAGATAATGCATGAATAGACCATACTGTGAATAAATAATATAACTGGTTCGAACTTTAAATAATGGATTGAATTGATTTCTGAAAATATAGAGGAAACCTAATATTGATATACAATCATCCATTCCAAACAGTTATGCATCTAATGGTGATATTAGATTTATGGTTTATCATGAAAAGTGTGTGAGTTTTGCTTCAAAACTGATTATGAAATTAAAAAAAAAATATGTTTGCAGAGAAGTCTCATGAAAAGACCAGTCAAGAAACCGGGAGGAATACATGTGTTCTGAAGCAGGAAATGATTAAAAGTGAAAAAATACCTATAAAGTTGTGAACTTGTGGATGAAATATATATCCTATGATGTGCAAAAACTGCAGAAATATTAATGTAGCAGTGTGGAATATAAATGAACGTCAAAATACACATCATGTCCCATAGGAATCTACTTGCATTGATGTTAAACTGGGTCAGATACTGTAGAATTATTAGGATTTGTATGCACCATTCACAGAAGTGAGTTGTCAGTACAAGGAAACAAATATGTATTTCAGGTGGATGAATATTTCCAATAATAATCTTGAGAAAAGTTGATTATATTTCCTCATGCATGAACATGAATGAATGTATGAATGTAGAGAGTGTATATAAGACACATATATTTCATGTTTTGATAAATCAGGAGAGTATATATATATATATATATATATATATATATATATATATATATACCAAAAAAACACACAGAGAAACATAAAAAAGTAGCAATATATGCCAAATGAAATTTATAATGAAATGTATAACATCTACTGATGCAAAAATATATACTTTACTGAACATGAAATTATGTATAATGTTGTTGTACTAGGAAGCTCACCCATAGGTTGAATTTTTAGTTCCAACAGCGTTTAAGAGGGGTAGTCTCTTCACACAATTTATATCTGCCGAGTCAGCAACCTCACAAAAATGTACGTGTGATACCAGGTAGGATTCTATATGTATATATAAAAATACATGTGCTGTATAGGCTAGAGAGAAAGGGAGGCAGGGATTCACATATTTGTTAATTTTAAAAACACATGAAAAACTATTCCAAATAAAAATTCACTAGATTTATAACACCTACCATTTATTATGCAAAAGAAAAGTTCAAAAATACACCATGCCTCCTCTGACCTGCTTGTATTTCTGTTCTATTTGGGTTATTTTTCTCCATCATATTAGGATTAGTAGTCAGAGTCTAGTAGGGTATGTGTTAGTGTCAGGGATTCAGTATTTTGAATGGAAAATAGGAAAAAGAATCCAATGTCTATCAAATATGTGCTACACAAAATATTTCCCCTCTCTCATCCAGAACAATGCCTTGATATTACCTTCACCCCAAGTAAGACACAATTAGTGGAGAAGAGTTATAAAATCTGTGAATATATAACTGGAATGGAAAAGGCTCAGGAGTTCACAACCTTGGATGTGATAGAGAAGTTTCCATAAGTAAGTGACAGGTTAAAAACTCCACAAACATGGAGCTCTGCTGGCCTAAAGGACTTCTTGATAAACTGCCTCTGAGGTTGGGCACTTGAAATATATGTTGTTTTCAGGAGCTTTAGCTTCTTTTGTCGTGAGACCATCAAAGCTGGGTCTGATTCTATGTGACCTGGAGGACATGGTTTCTTATTTTCTAATGAACATGAGGCAGCAGTGGTGAATTCTCTCTTTTAAGTAAAATGTGACCAGTGCGTGCTAAGTCTCTCCCCATCTGGGCTGTGAAGCCATTTGGTCATCCTCCACTTTTTCATGGTTTTTCTTTCTCCTGCATTGGTAGTTTGGTATTTGCTTCACGAAATACAAGGAGTTCAAAAGGGACACAGTGCTGGATGGAGTTCTGCCACATGTGGTGGGTCAGGGTCTGCAGGAGAATGCACCAACCAGGCTTCTATCCCACATATCTTTTTCCCTTGTTTATTGCAACCTGATTCTTAACATTGCCATGAAACCTCTCCATATAACAAGACGCCCTTACATATTAGTGTCTGCTGGCCTCACCATGTCTGTCACAAGCCATTTGGAAGCCAATGGCAAATCCATATGGCCACATCAGAGATGTATTATGACACACATACACACCACTGCTCTAGGCACACTACTCAGCAGGCACCAACTTACAGGCATGTCTGTTCTAGATCATTTTCATGAAACACAGTCAATCAAGGCACTGTCTAGTATACTCATGATAAACAACAGGACATCCAAAGGTTCTCCAGAGACATGTTGTATAGTTGGACTTGACATTTCCATTATATAAGGTAGGAGTTATAAATCAATCTCTCTCTTCTTATTGTAGAGAAGATGGACCAAACCAGGCCTGAGTGGAGAGCTGTTCCCGGGTGCCAATGGTGATATACATTCTACCTTATGAAAGTGTCACAGGAAGCGGGGGCAACCTCCATTTTATGTTACCCTTTGAAGCAACGGTTAGGACAAAGTGGTTGCCAAGGCAGTGACCTCATTCTGTTCCAAAGAATGTGACATACCTCATTTCTTTGGTGATGGAACTCTCTGAACTTGGTATCCAAGAAGCCAGGCACCCAGAGGCAGTCCCAGTCCCAGTCCCAGTGGGCTCACTTGTTTGGATTTACCAAGGACAGAGTCAGTTTTCTTGGTACCTAATGATGTGAGGATGGCCAAATGCCAGGAGAGCTCTGAAGATGGACCTTTCCTGAGAAAACAGGTAGTGGCTAACCACTTTTTCCTGACATCTTCACAGAGTTGGTCAAGGAAACAAGATCTGAGAGAATACAGGCCATTTCGGGGGAACATAGTATGGCCCACCAGTCAGAGGACACTACGGATAGTCACAGACCTACTTGGGGGAAGGAGGAGCCTTTGTGGGAGTGGGTTTGTTGTTTTGTCTCATGTTCTGAGAATAGATAGAAAAGGCGGTTTGTTTGGTTTGGAGTGGACAGTTTCTAGTAAGTCATTTGACACGGCGAGTGTTTCTGTTTCTGTGTATCCCACTGTGTCCGTTGTTGTAGACATTAGAAAAGAGAATGCATTAATGGATGTGTCCTGTCTAGTATAAATCTTCCCATGCCCAATATATGAAAAGACTGCAGCTTGTCTTATCGATGTGCAACACCTGCTATCTTTCTAAGTTGTTGTTTTCTTCCTGAATTCTGGCCACTCTCCAGAATAGGCTCATGGATTTGTGTCCAAAATATGTACCACCTCCAAGCTCTGTGACATGGCCATGTACTGGATAGCTGAAGAGAATGGCGAGCATCTCAGAAAACTCAGATATCAGTGTGACCAGGAAAGTCTCAGTGCAGAAACCCTGCTTTGGGCCTTTTGCTTACTTATTGTTGTGTTGCACTGAATGTCAGGAAGGTCTTTGCCTCAGGCCACCCCTTTGTGAAGCCTGAAGAAAACAGTTTTCAAATGGAAATGAATGGGCCTCACCTGTGGCTCTTTGCTTAATTGCTTTGGAAAGGGATGTGTCTTTATCAGCCTCTTGGGCCTGTGTGTGGCTGTGACTTAGATTCTCAGCACCTGATGGATCTTAAGAATGATCCCATGTGAGCTTCCAAAACCAAAATGGCAAAAAATTTCATTCATTGTGGATGAAGTCTCTTGCCTTCCTCTTTTAGGTTCCTGCACTCCATCAAATGACAATAGGGATTCTTTGGGTCAAATGAGTTCTTCAAAGCCCTGCAGAGGTGCTTGTGTTTTCGCATGACTCTAAATCACCTAAAGAATCGATACCTAAAATCAGTAGGCCTCAAATTGGAGAAACACAGAAGTATTAACCGCAGGCTTATTTGTTCACTCCTGGTTCACAGAAACGGTGTCCAGGCTACCCTGACTTTAGACAAATGAGGGGCAAACGAGCTGATTTTGGACACTGTCATTGGCTGCGCCCCTCATGGAAACCTCCAGCCAGAGGTTAAGATGATTGACTATATGGAATAAGATGAGGGCCATGTGGGAGTGTTTTGGTTTTAATTTTGGTCATTTGTGTGGCATTGGAAAAAATGACTGGGTCCACGTGGGCTTGAACTCTGGTGTGATTCCCCTTAGAGACTGGGTTTTGGAACTAAACTCAGAGAAGCATTGCCATGAATTTTGTTGGGATTTTAAGAGGCCACGCATGAAAGTCGCTCTTGGAAACTGAGACCTAGGCCCCGGGTGGATTTCCACAGAGGCCTGGGAATCTCAGCAAGGATATCACATGATTTTATTCTTAAAGAAATCGCAGCCATAGTTGAGAGTCAAAACACACATGGACCTCACATTGTAGACCTCAATGGGCCTGGCCTAATGTGACCTTTTGTCCACTCTTTGGGAAGCCATGCCTGTGAGAGTTCTCCAGAGATTTCATTGAAATGAGCTTCCTCACCATTTAATGTTTGCTGAATGAACTGAAACTCACAGTGCCTCCAACTTCATGCTTGAAAAATGGCTAGATAAATACCATGAAATTTTTGAAATTCCTATGACCAGGTGGCACTGGAGAAACATTGGATGTCCTGTTGCTGATCATGAGTATACCAGACAGTGCCTTGATTTACTGAGTTTCATGAAAATGGTGTAGAACAGAGATGCCAGAAATTTGGAGCCTGCTGAGTAGTGGGTCTAGAGCAGTGGTGGGGAGGTGTTTGATAAAACATCCGTGGTAGGGCCATGTGGATCTACCATTGGATTCCAAATGGCTTGTAACTGACATGGTGCAGCCAGCAGACCCTTATATGTAAAGGCATCTTGTTACATGGAGAGTTTTCAGAGGAAATTTAAGAATCAGGTTGATATGGACAAGGGGGCAATGGGGCAAGCTGTGAGAGATAGGAGCCTAGTTGGTGCATTCTCTTGCAGACCCTGACCCACCACACGTGACAGAACTCCCTCCAGCACTGTGTCCCCGGTTAGCTCCTAGTATTTCGTGAAACAAATATCAAACTCACAGTGCAGCAGCAAAAACACCACAAAAAGTGGAAGAGGACCAAATGGCTTCACAGTCCACACGGGGAGACACTTAGTCCCCAATGGCCTCAGTTTACCTACAAAGAGAGGATTCAGCACTGCTTCATCTTGTTCATTGGAAAATAAGAAACCATGTCCTCCAGGTCACATAGATGCAGACCCAGCTTTGATGTTCTCACTACAGAGGAAGCCAAATCTCCTGAAAACAACATATATTTCAAGTGTGGAAGCTCAGAGGCAGTTTCTCAAAAAGTTTTTAGGCCAGCAGAGCTCCATGTTTGTGGAGTGTTTACCCTGTCCCTTAGTTTTGGAAACTCCTCTACCACCTCCAAGGTTGTGAACTCCTGAGCATTTTCCATTCCAGATATGTATTCACTGATTTTGTAACTCTTCTCCTCTAATTGTGTCTTACTTGGGGTGAAGGTAATGTCAAGGCATTGTTCTGGATGAGAGCGGGAGGATATTTGTGCAGCATATATTTACATACACATTGGATTCATTTTCCAATTTTTCATTCGAAATACTGAATCCCTGACACTAACCCATACCTAGTAGACTCAGACTATTCATCCTAATATAATGGAGAAAATTAACCCAACACAGTAGAAATACAAGTACTTCAGAGGAGACATGTTGTATAGTTGGACTTGACATTTGCATTATATAAGGTAGGAGTTATAAATCTAGTCAAATTTATTTGAAATATTCTCCATGTGTTTTAAACTTAACAAATATGTGAATTCTTGTTTCCTTTTTCTGTAGTCTCTTCACACACGTATATTTATATGCATATATAGAATCCTACCAGGTATCACACGTACATTTTTGTGAGGTGGCTGTCTTGGCAGATACAAATTGTGAGAAGAGTTCACTCCTCCTAAATGCTGTTGGAAATGAAAATTCAACTTATAGGAGAGCGTCCTAGTAGAGCAACATTATACATTAACTCATGTTCAGTAACATAAATATTTTTGCATTTGTGGATGATACATATTTACTGATGAATTTCGATTGGCATTTATATTGGTACTTTTTAATGTCTGTGAGTTGTGTGTGTGTGTGTGTGTGTGTGTGTGTGTGTGTGTATAGATATAGATATAGATATAGATATACTCTCCAAATTTTTCAAAATATGAAATATATGTGTCTAATATACACTCTCTAAATTCATTCATGTTCATGTATGTGGATTTATAATCCACTTTTCACAAGATGATAATCAGAAATATTCATCCACCTGAAATACATATTTGTTTCCTAGTACTGAAAACTAACTTCAGTGAATGGTGCATACAAATCCTAATTATTCTACAGTAACTGACCCAGTCTAACATCAATGCAAGTAGACTCCTATGGGACATGATCTGTAATTTGTCATTCATTTGTATTCGACACTGGTACATTATTGTTTCTTCAGTTTTTGCACATCACAGGATATACATTTCATCCACAAGTTCACAAATTAATAAGCATTTGTTTCAACTTTCACCACTTCTTGCTTCAGAACACATGTATTGTCAGGGTTTTTTGACTGGTCTTTTCATGAGACTTCTTTCCAAACACATTATTTTGAATTTCCATAATCATTTTGAAGCAAAACTCACACACTCTTCATGATAAACCAAAACACAAATACTTCCATTACATATATACCTGGTTGGAATGAATGATTGTATATCAATATACAATTTCCTTTAATTTTTCAGATATCAGTTCAATTCATTATTTAAAGTTCAAAAAAGTTATATTTTTTATTCACTGTATGGTCTATTCATGCTTTTTCTCTATGTTCCTAGAAACAGGGTACACCTCTTTGTACCCCCGATTCTCATTTTACATCTTCAATATATTGCTCCCAGAAATGGTGAAAGAAATACTCATGTCACCTCATTATCACAGTAATATTCTGGACAAAAAATGGAAAGGTCACACTTATGATTGTACCAAAGCCTAAATGGAAAGTGAACATGGATTTCTAAAAACATCCATGTCCAGGTTGCCTAATGCTGTCAATTGTCAATCCTATTGGTGACTACATATTTGTTTTTTTCCTAATTTAGATATTCAAACTCAACCCTGTTGAAAATGTCTAATTCTATCACTCACTTTATACTTTGCCTGATTTCGTAATGTTTCTATTGATATCTGCTTTTCTACATATTTTCCCCAGTTCAACATAGTGACTGACTCTTCACATGTGCTGACATTTACATTCACTCAACAACCGAAAATCTATTGCTAAAGAACTTTTGGTCCAAATCCTATACTCACTCTTCTTCCTAAACCTACAGACTATCTTCCTAATCCTACTGTATATCCCTTTTTGACTGGATGTTCTCTTCTAAATTCAATCATCCAATGTACAAGGTCCTATGCCATTGTATATCGAATTATCTGAGGCACCTTTGCAGAACATCATTCAAAGCTAAGTATCCCAATCAAGGGCAAAACCCTTCTGGGCTTCAAATCATACCTAGATTTCTGTTTTCCTACTTATATTTCACCTCTATATTCTTGTAAATATTGCAGGTTCCCAATACCATTATTCATCACACAGAATCACTCATAACCCAAATCAAACCTGTTTTTAACCCCAAGTATACACTGTTCCCTCAATCATTTTACAGAAGAGCAGGGACAGAGTGGTTCTTACAATACAGGAAAGTTGGCGACCTTCCACCTGATGAGAACCTCAAATGTCCATGCACAAATGATACCTGGAGAAGTTGTAGGCAGGTATGAAGCACCTGACAGAGCAAAAGTCATCTTCCATGGCAAACAACCTGGTCAGGATGAAGGGATGTGTCTGAATCTGCCTCTCTCTCTTCTTATTGTACAGAAGATGGACCGAACCAGGGATGAGTGGAGAGCTGTTCCCGGGTGCCAATGGTGATATACATTCTACCTTATGAAAGTGTCACAGGAGGTAGGGGCAACCTCCATCTTATGTAACCCTTGGAAGCAACTGTTAGGACAAAGTGGTTGCCAAGGCAGTGACCTCATTCAGTTCCAAAGAATGTGACATACCTCATTTCCTTGGTGATGGAACTCTCTGAACTTGGTATCCAAGAAGCCAGGCACCCAGAGGCAGTCCCAGTCCCAGTCCCAGTGGGCTCACTTGTTTGGATTTACCAAGGACAGAGTCAGTTTTCTTGGTACCTAATGATGTGAGGATGGCCAAATGCCAGGAGAGCTCTGAAGATGGACCGTTCCTGAGAAAACAGGTAGTGGCTAACCACTTTTTCCTGACATCTTCACAGAGTTGGTCAAGGAAACAAGATCTGAGAGAAGACAGGCCATTTCGGGGGAACATAGTAAGGCCCACCAGTCAGAGGACACTCCGGATAGTCACAGACGTACTTGGGGGAAGGAGGTGCCTTTGTGGGAGTGGGTGTGGGTTTGTTGTTTTGTCTCATGTTCTGAGAATAGATAGAAAAGGCGGTTTGTTTGGTTTGGAGTGGACAGTTTCTAGTAAGTCATTTGACACGGTGAGTGTTTCTGTTTCTGTGTATCCCACTGTGTCCGTTGTTGTAGACATTAGAAAAGAGAATGCATTAATGGATGTGTCCTGTCTAGTATAAATCTTCCCATGCCCAATATATGAATGGACTGCAGCTTGTCTTATCGATGTGCAACACCTGCTATCTTTCTAAGTTGTAGTTTTCTTCCTGAATTCTAGCCACTCTCCAGAATAGGCTCATGGATTTGTGTCCAAAATATGTACCACCTCCAAGCTCTGTGACATGGCCATGTACTGGATAGCTGAAGAGAATGGCGAGCATCTCAGAAAACTCAGATATCAGTGTGACCAGGAAAGTCTCAGTGCAGAAACCCTGCTTTGGGCCTTTTGCTTACTTATTGTTGTGTTGCACTGAATGTCAGGAAGGTCTTTGCCTCAGGCCACCCCTTTGTGAAGCCTGAAGAAAACAGTTTTCAAATGGAAATGAATGGGCCTCACCTGTGGCTCTTTGCTTAATTGCTTTGGAAAGGGATGTGTCTTTATCAGCCTCTTGGGCCTGTGTGTGGCTGTGACTTAGATTCTCAGCACCTGATGGATCTTAAGAATGATCCCATGTGAGCTTCCAAAACCAAAATGGCAAAAAATTTCATTCATTGTGGATGAAGTCTCTTGCCTTCCTCTTTTAGGTTCCTGCACTCCATCAAATGACAATAGGGATTCTTTGGGTCAAATGAGTTCTTCAAAGCCCTGCAGAGGTGCTTGTGTTTTCGCATGACTCTAAATCACCTAAAGAATCGATACCTAAAATCAGTAGGCCTCAAATTGGAGAAACACAGAAGTATTAACCGCAGGCTTATTTGTTCACTCCTGGTTCACAGAAACGGTGTCCAGGCTACCCTGACTTTAGACAAATGAGGGGCAAACGAGCTGATTTTGGACACTGTCATTGGCTGCGCCCCTCATGGAAACCTCCAGCCAGAGGTTAAGATGATTGACTATATGGAATAAGATGAGGGCCATGTGGGAGTGTTTTGGTTTTAATTTTGGTCATTTGTGTGGCATTGGAAAAAATGACTGGGTCCACGTGGGCTTGAACTCTGGTGTGATTCCCCTTAGAGACTGGGTTTTGGAACTAAACTCAGAGAAGCATTGCCATGAATTTTGTTGGGATTTTAAGAGGCCACGCATGAAAGTCGCTCTTGGAAACTGAGACCTAGGCCCCGGGTGGATTTCCACAGAGGCCTGGGAATCTCAGCAAGGATATCACATGATTTTATTCTTAAAGAAATCGCAGCCATAGTTGAGAGTCAAAACACACATGGACCTCACATTGTAGACCTCAATGGGCCTGGCCTAATGTGACCTTTTGTCCACTCTTTGGGAAGCCATGCCTGTGAGAGTTCTCCAGAGATTTCATTGAAATGAGCTTCCTCACCATTTAATGTTTGCTGAATGAACTGAAACCCACAGTGCCTCCAACTTCATGCTTGAAAAATGGCTAGATAAATACCATGAAATTTTTGAAATTCCTATGACCAGGTGGCACTGGAGAAACATTGGATGTCCTGTTGCTGATCATGAGTATACCAGACAGTGCCTTGATTTACTGAGTTTCATGAAAATGGTGTAGAACAGAGATGCCAGAAATTTGGAGCCTGCTGAGTAGTGGGTCTAGAGCAGTGGTGGGGAGGTGTTTGATAAAACATCCGTGGTAGGGCCATGTGGATCTACCATTGGATTCCAAATGGCTTGTAACTGACATGGTGCAGCCAGCAGACCCTTATATGTAAAGGCATCTTGTTACATGGAGAGTTTTCAGAGGAAAATTAAGAATCAGGTTGTTATGGACAAGGGGGCAATGGGGCAAGCTGTGAGAGATAGGAGAATAGTTGGTGCATTCTCTTGCAGACCCTGACCCACCACACGTGACAGAACTCCCTCCAGCACTGTGTCCCCGGTTAGCTCCTAGTATTTCGTGAAACAAATATCAAACTCACAGTGCAGCAGCAAAAACACCACAAAAAGTGGAAGAGGACCAAATGGCTTCACAGTCCACACGGGGAGACACTTAGTCCCCAATGGCCTCAGTTTACCTACAAAGAGAGGATTCAGCACTGCTTCATCTTGTTCATTGGAAAATAAGAAACCATGTCCTCCAGGTCACATAGATGCAGACCCAGCTTTGATGTTCTCACTACAGAGGAAGCCAAATCTCCTGAAAACAACATATATTTCAAGTGTGGAAGCTCAGAGGCAGTTTCTCAAAAAGTTTTTAGGCCAGCAGAGCTCCATGTTTGTGGAGTGTTTACCCTGTCCCTTAGTTTTGGAAACTCCTCTACCACCTCCAAGGTTGTGAACTCCTGAGCATTTTCCATTCCAGATATGTATTCACTGATTTTGTAACTCTTCTCCTCTAATTGTGTCTTACTTGGGGTGAAGGTAATGTCAAGGCATTGTTCTGGATGAGAGCGGGAGGATATTTGTGCAGCATATATTTACATACACATTGGATTCATTTTCCAATTTTTCATTCGAAATACTGAATCCCTGACACTAACCCATACCTAGTAGACTCAGACTATTCATCCTAATATAATGGAGAAAATTAACCCAACACAGTATAAATACAATACTTCAGAGGAGACATGTTGTATAGTTGGACTTGACATTTGCATTATATAAGGTAGGAGTTATAAATCTAGTCAAATTTATTTGAAATATTCTCCATGTGTTTTAAACTTAACAAATATGTGAATTCTTGTTTCCTTTTTCTGTAGTCTCTTCACACACGTATATTTATATGCATATATAGAATCCTACCAGGTATCACACGTACATTTTTGTGAGGTGGCTGTCTTGGCAGATACAAATTGTGAGAAGAGTTCACTCCTCCTAAATGCTGTTGGAAATGAAAATTCAACTTATAGGAGAGCGTCCTAGTAGAACAACATTATACATTAACTCATGTTCAGTAACATAAATATTTTTGCATTTGTGGATGATACATATTTACTGATGAATTTCGATTGGCATTTATATTGGTACTTTTTAATGTCTGTGAGTTGTGTGTGTGTGTGTGTGTGTGTGTGTGTGTGTATAGATATAGATATAGATATAGATATACTCTCCAAATTTTTCAAAATATGAAATATATGTGTCTAATATACACTCTCTAAATTCATTCATGTTCATGTATGTGGATTTATAATCCACTTTTCACAAGATGATAATCAGAAATATTCATCCACCTGAAATACATATTTGTTTCCTAGTACTGAAAACTAACTTCAGTGAATGGTGCATACAAATCCTAATTATTCTACAGTAACTGACCCAGTCTAACATCAATGCAAGTAGACTCCTATGGGACATGATCTGTAATTTGTCATTCATTTGTATTCGACACTGGTACATTATTGTTTCTTCAGTTTTTGCACATCACAGGATATACATTTCATCCACAAGTTCACAAATTAATAAGCATTTGTTTCAACTTTCACCACTTCTTGCTTCAGAACACATGTATTGTCAGGGTTTCTTGACTGGTCTTTTTGTGAGACTTCTTTCCAAACACATTATTTTGAATTTCCATAATCATTTTGAAGCAAAACTCACACACTCTTCATGATAAACCAAAACACAAATACTTCCATTACATATATACCTGGTTGGAATGAATGATTGTATATCAATATACGATTTCCTTTAATTTTTCAGATATCAGTTCAATTCATTATTTAAAGTTCAAAAAAGTTATATTTTTTATTCACTGTATGGTCTATTCATGCTTTTTCTCTATGTTCCTAGAAACAGGGTACACCTCTTTGTACCCCCGATTCTCATTTTACATTTTCAATATATTGCTCCCAGAAATGGTGAAAGAAATACTCATGTCACCTCATTATCACAGTAATATTCTGGACAAAAAATGGAAAGGTCACACTTATGATTGTACCAAAGCCTAAATGGAAAGTGAACATGGATTTCTAAAAACATCCATGTCCAGGTGGCCTAATGCTGTCAATTGTCAATCCTATTGGTGACTACATATTTGTTGTTTTCCTAATTTAGATATTCAAACTCAACCCTGTTGAAAATGTCTAATTCTATCACTCACTTTATACTTTGCCTGATTTCGTAATGTTTCTATTGATATCTGTTTTTCTACATATTTTCCCCAGTTCAACATAGTGACTGACTCTTCATATGTGCTGACATTTACATTCACTCAACAACCGAAAGTCTATTGCTAAAGAACTTTTGGTCCAAATCCTATACTCACTCTTCTTCCTAAACCTACAGACTATCTTCCTAATCCTACTGAATATCCCTTTTTGACTGGATGTTCTCTTCTAAATTCAATCATCCAATGTACAAGGTCCTATGCCATTGTATATCGAATTATCTGAGGCACCTTTGCAGAACATCATTCAAAGCTAAGTATCCCAATCAAGGGCAAAACCCTTCTGGGCTTCAAATCATACCTAGATTTCTGTTTTCCTACTTATATTTCACCTCTATATTCTTGTAAATATTGCAGGTTCCCAATACCATTATTCATCACACAGAATCACTCGTAACCCAAATCAAACCTGTTTTTAACCCCAAGTATACACTGTTCCCTCAATCATTTTACAGAAGAGCAGGGACAGAGTGGTTCTTACAATACAGGAAAGTTGGCGACCTTCCACCTGATGAGAACCTCAAATGTCCATGCACAAATGATACCTGGAGAAGTTGTAGGCAGGTATGAAGCACCTGACAGAGCAAAAGTCATCTTCCATGGCAAACAACCTGGTCAGGATGAAGGGATGTGTCTGAATCTGCCTCTCTCTCTTCTTATTGTACAGAAGATGGACCGAACCAGGGATGAGTGGAGAGCTGTTCCCGGGTGCCAATGGTGATATACATTCTACCTTATGAAAGTGTCACAGGAGGTAGGGGCAACCTCCATCTTATGTAACCCTTGGAAGCAACTGTTAGGACAAAGTGGTTGCCAAGGCAGTGACCTCATTCAGTTCCAAAGAATGTGACATACCTCATTTCCTTGGTGATGGAACTCTCTGAACTTGGTATCCAAGAAGCCAGGCACCCAGAGGCAGTCCCAGTCCCAGTCCCAGTGGGCTCACTTGTTTGGATTTACCAAGGACAGAGTCAGTTTTCTTGGTACCTAATGATGTGAGGATGGCCAAATGCCAGGAGAGCTCTGAAGATGGACCGTTCCTGAGAAAACAGGTAGTGGCTAACCACTTTTTCCTGACATCTTCACAGAGTTGGTCAAGGAAACAAGATCTGAGAGAAGACAGGCCATTTCGGGGGAACATAGTAAGTCCCACCAGTCAGAGGACACTCCGGATAGTCACAGACGTACTTGGGGGAAGGAGGTGCCTTTGTGGGAGTGGGTGTGGGTTTGTTGTTTTGTCTCATGTTCTGAGAATAGATAGAAAAGGCGGTTTGTTTGGTTTGGAGTGGACAGTTTCTAGTAAGTCATTTGACACGGTGAGTGTTTCTGTTTCTGTGTATCCCACTGTGTCCGTTGTTGTAGACATTAGAAAAGAGAATGCATTAATGGATGTGTCCTGTCTAGTATAAATCTTCCCATGCCCAATATATGAATGGACTGCAGCTTGTCTTATCGATGTGCAACACCTGCTATCTTTCTAAGTTGTAGTTTTCTTCCTGAATTCTGGCCACTCTCCAGAATAGGCTCATGGATTTGTGTCCAAAATATGTACCACCTCCAAGCTCTGTGACATGGCCATGTACTGGATAGCTGAAGAGAATGGCGAGCATCTCAGAAAACTCAGATATCAGTGTGACCAGGAAAGTCTCAGTGCAGAAACCCTGCTTTGGGCCTTTTGCTTACTTATTGTTGTGTTGCACTGAATGTCAGGAAGGTCTTTGCCTCAGGCCACCCCTTTGTGAAGCCTGAAGAAAACAGTTTTCAAATGGAAATGAATGGGCCTCACCTGTGGCTCTTTGCTTAATTGCTTTGGAAAGGGATGTGTCTTTATCAGCCTCTTGGGCCTGTGTGTGGCTGTGACTTAGATTCTCAGCACCTGATGGATCTTAAGAATGATCCCATGTGAGCTTCCAAAACCAAAATGGCAAAAAATTTCATTCATTGTGGATGAAGTCTCTTGCCTTCCTCTTTTAGGTTCCTGCACTCCATCAAATGACAATAGGGATTCTTTGGGTCAAATGAGTTCTTCAAAGCCCTGCAGAGGTTCTTGTGTTTTCGCATGACTCTAAATCACCTAAAGAATCGATACCTAAAATCAGTAGGCCTCAAATTGGAGAAACACAGAAGTATTAACCGCAGGCTTATTTGTTCACTCCTGGTTCACAGAAACGGTGTCCAGGCTACCCTGACTTTAGACAAATGAGGGGCAAACGAGCTGATTTTGGACACTGTCATTGGCTGCGCCCCTCATGGAAACCTCCAACCAGAGGTAAAGATGATTGACTATATGGAATAAGATGAGGGCCATGTGGGAGTGTTTTGGTTTTAATTTTGGTCATTTGTGTGGCATTGGAAAAAATGACTGGGTCCACGTGGGCTTGAACTCTGGTGTGATTCCCCTTAGAGACTGGGTTTTGGAACTGAACTCAGAGAAGCATTGCCATGAATTTTGTTGGGATTTTAAGAGGCCACGCATGAAAGTCGCTCTTGGAAACTGAGACCTAGGCCCCGGGTGGATTTCCACAGAGGCCTGGGAATCTCAGCAAGGATATCACATGATTTTATTCTTAAAGAAATCGCAGCCATAGTTGAGAGTCAAAACACACATGGACCTCACATTGTAGACCTCAATGGGCCTGGCCTAATGTGACCTTTTGTCCACTCTTTGGGAAGCCATGCCTGTGAGAGTTCTCCAGAGATTTCATTGAAATGAGCTTCCTCACCATTTAATGTTTGCTGAATGAACTGAAACCCACAGTGCCTCCAACTTCATGCTTGAAAAATGGCTAGATAAATACCATGAAATTTTTGAAATTCCTATGACCAGGTGGCACTGGAGAAACATTGGATGTCCTGTTGCTGATCATGAGTATACCAGACAGTGCCTTGATTTACTGAGTTTCATGAAAATGGTGTAGAACAGAGATGCCAGAAATTTGGAGCCTGCTGAGTAGTGGGTCTAGAGCAGTGGTGGGGAGGTGTTTGATAAAACATCCGTGGTAGGGCCATGTGGATCTACCATTGGATTCCAAATGGCTTGTAACTGACATGGTGCAGCCAACAGACCCTTATATGTAAAGGCATCTTGTTACATGGAGAGTTTTCAGAGGAAAATTAAGAATCAGGTTGATTAGGACAAGGGGGCAATGGGGCAAGCTGTGAGAGATAGGAGAATAGTTGGTGCATTCTCTTGCAGACCCTGACCCACCACACGTGACAGAACTCCCTCCAGCACTGTGTCCCCGGTTAGCTCCTAGTATTTCGTGAAACAAATATCAAACTCACAGTGCAGCAGCAAAAACACCACAAAAAGTGGAAGAGGACCAAATGGCTTCACAGTCCACACGGGGAGACACTTAGTCCCCAATGGCCTCAGTTTACCTACAAAGAGAGGATTCAGCACTGCTTCATCTTGTTCATTGGAAAATAAGAAACCATGTCCTCCAGGTCACATAGATGCAGACCCAGCTTTGATGTTCTCACTACAGAGGAAGCCAAATCTCCTGAAAACAACATATATTTCAAGTGTGGAAGCTCAGAGGCAGTTTCTCAAAAAGTTTTTAGGCCAGCAGAGCTCCATGTTTGTGGAGTGTTTACCCTGTCCCTTAGTTTTGGAAACTCCTCTACCACCTCCAAGGTTGTGAACTCCTGAGCATTTTCCATTCCAGATATGTATTCACCTATTTTGTAACTCTTCTCCTCTAATTGTGTCTTACTTGGGGTGAAGGTAATGTCAAGGCATTGTTCTGGATGAGAGCGGGAGGATATTTGTGCAGCATATATTTACATACACATTGGATTCATTTTCCAATTTTCCATTCGAAATACTGAATCCCTGACACTAACCCATACCTAGTAGACTCAGACTATTCATCCTAATATAATGGAGAAAATTAACCCAACACAGTAGAAATACAAGTACTTCAGAGGAGACATGTTGTATAGTTGGACTTGACATTTGCATTATATAAGGTAGGAGTTATAAATCTAGTCAAATTTATTTGAAATATTCTCCATGTGTTTTAAACTTAACAAATATGTGAATTCTTGTTTCCTTTTTCTGTAGTCTCTTCACACACGTATATTTATATGCATATATAGAATCCTACCAGGTATCACACGTACATTTTTGTGAGGTGGCTGTCTTGGCAGATACAAATTGTGAGAAGAGTTCACTCCTCCTAAATGCTGTTGGAAATGAAAATTCAACTTATAGGAGAGCGTCCTAGTAGAACAACATTATACATTAACTCATGTTCAGTAACATAAATATTTTTGCATTTGTGGATGATACATATTTACTGATGAATTTCGATTGGCATTTATATTGGTACTTTTTAATGTCTGTGAGTTGTGTGTGTGTGTGTGTGTGTGTGTGTGTATAGATATAGATATAGATATAGATATACTCTCCAAATTTTTCAAAATATGAAATATATGTGTCTAATATACACTCTCTAAATTCATTCATGTTCATGTATGTGGATTTATAATCCACTTTTCACAAGATGATAATCAGAAATATTCATCCACCTGAAATACATATTTGTTTCCTAGTACTGAAAACTAACTTCAGTGAATGGTGCATACAAATCCTAATTATTCTACAGTAACTGACCCAGTCTAACATCAATGCAAGTAGACTCCTATGGGACATGATCTGTAATTTGTCATTCATTTGTATTCGACACTGGTACATTATTGTTTCTTCAGTTTTTGCACATCACAGGATATACATTTCATCCACAAGTTCACAAATTAATAAGCATTTGTTTCAACTTTCACCACTTCTTGCTTCAGAACACATGTATTGTCAGGGTTTCTTGACTGGTCTTTTTGTGAGACTTCTTTCCAAACACATTATTTTGAATTTCCATAATCATTTTGAAGCAAAACTCACACACTCTTCATGATAAACCAAAACACAAATACTTCCATTACATATATACCTGGTTGGAATGAATGATTGTATATCAATATACGATTTCCTTTAATTTTTCAGATATCAGTTCAATTCATTATTTAAAGTTCAAAAAAGTTATATTATTTATTCACAGTATGGTCTATTCATGCTTTTTCTCTGTGTTCCTAGAAACAGGGTACACCTCTTTGTACCCCCGATTCTCATTTTACATTTTCAATATATTGCTCCCAGAAATGGTGAAAGAAATACTCATGTCACCTCATTATCACAGTAATATTCTGGACAAAAAATGGAAAGGTCACACTTATGATTGTACCAAAGCCTAAATGGAAAGTGAACATGGATTTCTAAAAACATCCATGTCCAGGTGGCCTAATGCTGTCAATTGTCAATCCTATTGGTGACTACATATTTGTTTTTTTCCTAATTTAGATATTCAAACTCAACCCTGTTGAAAATGTCTAATTCTATCACTCACTTTATACTTTGCCTGATTTCGTAATGTTTCTATTGATATCTGTTTTTCTACATATTTTCCCCAGTTCAACATAGTGACTGACTCTTCATATGTGCTGACATTTACATTCACTCAACAACCGAAAGTCTATTGCTAAAGAACTTTTGGTCCAAATCCTATACTCACTCTTCTTCCTAAACCTACAGACTATCTTCCTAATCCTACTGAATATCCCTTTTTGACTGGATGTTCTCTTCTAAATTCAATCATCCAATGTACAAGGTCCTATGCCATTGTATATCGAATTATCTGAGGCACCTTTGCAGAACATCATTCAAAGCTAAGTATCCCAATCAAGGGCAAAACCCTTCTGGGCTTCAAATCATACCTAGATTTCTGTTTTCCTACTTATATTTCACCTCTATATTCTTGTAAATATTGCAGGTTCCCAATACCATTATTCATCACACAGAATCACTCGTAACCCAAATCAAACCTGTTTTTAACCCCAAGTATACACTGTTCCCTCAATCATTTTACAGAAGAGCAGGGACAGAGTGGTTCTTACAATACAGGAAAGTTGGCGACCTTCCACCTGATGAGAACCTCAAATGTCCATGCACAAATGATACCTGGAGAAGTTGTAGGCAGGTATGAAGCACCTGACAGAGCAAAAGTCATCTTCCATGGCAAACAACCTGGTCAGGATGAAGGGATGTGTCTGAATCTGCCTCTCTCTCTTCTTATTGTACAGAAGATGGACCGAACCAGGGATGAGTGGAGAGCTGTTCCCGGGTGCCAATGGTGATATACATTCTACCTTATGAAAGTGTCACAGGAGGTAGGGGCAACCTCCATCTTATGTAACCCTTGGAAGCAACTGTTAGGACAAAGTGGTTGCCAAGGCAGTGACCTCATTCAGTTCCAAAGAATGTGACATACCTCATTTCCTTGGTGATGGAACTCTCTGAACTTGGTATCCAAGAAGCCAGGCACCCAGAGGCAGTCCCAGTCCCAGTCCCAGTGGGCTCACTTGTTTGGATTTACCAAGGACAGAGTCAGTTTTCTTGGTACCTAATGATGTGAGGATGGCCAAATGCCAGGAGAGCTCTGAAGATGGACCGTTCCTGAGAAAACAGGTAGTGGCTAACCACTTTTTCCTGACATCTTCACAGAGTTGGTCAAGGAAACAAGATCTGAGAGAAGACAGGCCATTTCGGGGGAACATAGTAAGTCCCACCAGTCAGAGGACACTCCGGATAGTCACAGACGTACTTGGGGGAAGGAGGTGCCTTTGTGGGAGTGGGTGTGGGTTTGTTGTTTTGTCTCATGTTCTGAGAATAGATAGAAAAGGCGGTTTGTTTGGTTTGGAGTGGACAGTTTCTAGTAAGTCATTTGACACGGTGAGTGTTTCTGTTTCTGTGTATCCCACTGTGTCCGTTGTTGTAGACATTAGAAAAGAGAATGCATTAATGGATGTGTCCTGTCTAGTATAAATCTTCCCATGCCCAATATATGAATGGACTGCAGCTTGTCTTATCGATGTGCAACACCTGCTATCTTTCTAAGTTGTAGTTTTCTTCCTGAATTCTGGCCACTCTCCAGAATAGGCTCATGGATTTGTGTCCAAAATATGTACCACCTCCAAGCTCTGTGACATGGCCATGTACTGGATAGCTGAAGAGAATGGCGAGCATCTCAGAAAACTCAGATATCAGTGTGACCAGGAAAGTCTCAGTGCAGAAACCCTGCTTTGGGCCTTTTGCTTACTTATTGTTGTGTTGCACTGAATGTCAGGAAGGTCTTTGCCTCAGGCCACCCCTTTGTGAAGCCTGAAGAAAACAGTTTTCAAATGGAAATGAATGGGCCTCACCTGTGGCTCTTTGCTTAATTGCTTTGGAAAGGGATGTGTCTTTATCAGCCTCTTGGGCCTGTGTGTGGCTGTGACTTAGATTCTCAGCACCTGATGGATCTTAAGAATGATCCCATGTGAGCTTCCAAAACCAAAATGGCAAAAAATTTCATTCATTGTGGATGAAGTCTCTTGCCTTCCTCTTTTAGGTTCCTGCACTCCATCAAATGACAATAGGGATTCTTTGGGTCAAATGAGTTCTTCAAAGCCCTGCAGAGGTTCTTGTGTTTTCGCATGACTCTAAATCACCTAAAGAATCGATACCTAAAATCAGTAGGCCTCAAATTGGAGAAACACAGAAGTATTAACCGCAGGCTTATTTGTTCACTCCTGGTTCACAGAAACGGTGTCCAGGCTACCCTGACTTTAGACAAATGAGGGGCAAACGAGCTGATTTTGGACACTGTCATTGGCTGCGCCCCTCATGGAAACCTCCAACCAGAGGTAAAGATGATTGACTATATGGAATAAGATGAGGGCCATGTGGGAGTGTTTTGGTTTTAATTTTGGTCATTTGTGTGGCATTGGAAAAAATGACTGGGTCCACGTGGGCTTGAACTCTGGTGTGATTCCCCTTAGAGACTGGGTTTTGGAACTGAACTCAGAGAAGCATTGCCATGAATTTTGTTGGGATTTTAAGAGGCCACGCATGAAAGTCGCTCTTGGAAACTGAGACCTAGGCCCCGGGTGGATTTCCACAGAGGCCTGGGAATCTCAGCAAGGATATCACATGATTTTATTCTTAAAGAAATCGCAGCCATAGTTGAGAGTCAAAACACACATGGACCTCACATTGTAGACCTCAATGGGCCTGGCCTAATGTGACCTTTTGTCCACTCTTTGGGAAGCCATGCCTGTGAGAGTTCTCCAGAGATTTCATTGAAATGAGCTTCCTCACCATTTAATGTTTGCTGAATGAACTGAAACTCACAGTGCCTCCAACTTCATGCTTGAAAAATGGCTAGATAAATACCATGAAATTTTTGAAATTCCTATGACCAGGTGGCACTGGAGAAACATTGGATGTCCTGTTGCTGATCATGAGTATACCAGACAGTGCCTTGATTTACTGAGTTTCATGAAAATGGTGTAGAACAGAGATGCCAGAAATTTGGAGCCTGCTGAGTAGTGGGTCTAGAGCAGTGGTGGGGAGGTGTTTGATAAAACATCCGTGGTAGGGCCATGTGGATCTACCATTGGATTCCAAATGGCTTGTAACTGACATGGTGCAGCCAACAGACCCTTATATGTAAAGGCATCTTGTTACATGGAGAGTTTTCAGAGGAAAATTAAGAATCAGGTTGATTAGGACAAGGGGGCAATGGGGCAAGCTGTGAGAGATAGGAGAATAGTTGGTGCATTCTCTTGCAGACCCTGACCCACCACACGTGACAGAACTCCCTCCAGCACTGTGTCCCCGGTTAGCTCCTAGTATTTCGTGAAACAAATATCAAACTCACAGTGCAGCAGCAAAAACACCACAAAAAGTGGAAGAGGACCAAATGGCTTCACAGTCCACACGGGGAGACACTTAGTCCCCAATGGCCTCAGTTTACCTACAAAGAGAGGATTCAGCACTGCTTCATCTTGTTCATTGGAAAATAAGAAACCATGTCCTCCAGGTCACATAGATGCAGACCCAGCTTTGATGTTCTCACTACAGAGGAAGCCAAATCTCCTGAAAACAACATATATTTCAAGTGTGGAAGCTCAGAGGCAGTTTCTCAAAAAGTTTTTAGGCCAGCAGAGCTCCATGTTTGTGGAGTGTTTACCCTGTCCCTTAGTTTTGGAAACTCCTCTACCACCTCCAAGGTTGTGAACTCCTGAGCATTTTCCATTCCAGATATGTATTCACTGATTTTGTAACTCTTCTCCTCTAATTGTGTCTTACTTGGGGTGAAGGTAATGTCAAGGCATTGTTCTGGATGAGAGCGGGAGGATATTTGTGCAGCATATATTTACATACACATTGGATTCATTTTCCAATTTTTCATTCGAAATACTGAATCCCTGACACTAACCCATACCTAGTAGACTCAGACTATTCATCCTAATATAATGGAGAAAATTAACCCAACACAGTAGAAATACAAGTACTTCAGAGGAGACATGTTGTATAGTTGGACTTGACATTTGCATTATATAAGGTAGGAGTTATAAATCTAGTCAAATTTATTTGAAATATTCTCCATGTGTTTTAAACTTAACAAATATGTGAATTCTTGTTTCCTTTTTCTGTAGTCTCTTCACACACGTATATTTATATGCATATATAGAATCCTACCAGGTATCACACGTACATTTTTGTGAGGTGGCTGTCTTGGCAGATACAAATTGTGAGAAGAGTTCACTCCTCCTAAATGCTGTTGGAAATGAAAATTCAACTTATAGGAGAGCGTCCTAGTAGAACAACATTATACATTAACTCATGTTCAGTAACATAAATATTTTTGCATTTGTGGATGATACATATTTACTGATGAATTTCGATTGGCATTTATATTGGTACTTTTTAATGTCTGTGAGTTGTGTGTGTGTGTGTGTGTGTGTGTGTGTGTGTGTATAGATATAGATATAGATATAGATATACTCTCCAAATTTTTCAAAATATGAAATATATGTGTCTAATATACACTCTCTAAATTCATTCATGTTCATGTATGTGGATTTATAATCCACTTTTCACAAGATGATAATCAGAAATATTCATCCACCTGAAATACATATTTGTTTCCTAGTACTGAAAACTAACTTCAGTGAATGGTGCATACAAATCCTAATTATTCTACAGTAACTGACCCAGTCTAACATCAATGCAAGTAGACTCCTATGGGACATGATCTGTAATTTGTCATTCATTTGTATTCGACACTGGTACATTATTGTTTCTTCAGTTTTTGCACATCACAGGATATACATTTCATCCACAAGTTCACAAATTAATAAGCATTTGTTTCAACTTTCACCACTTCTTGCTTCAGAACACATGTATTGTCAGGGTTTCTTGACTGGTCTTTTTGTGAGACTTCTTTCCAAACACATTATTTTGAATTTCCATAATCATTTTGAAGCAAAACTCACACACTCTTCATGATAAACCAAAACACAAATACTTCCATTACATATATACCTGGTTGGAATGAATGATTGTATATCAATATACGATTTCCTTTAATTTTTCAGATATCAGTTCAATTCATTATTTAAAGTTCAAAAAAGTTATATTTTTTATTCACTGTATGGTCTATTCATGCTTTTTCTCTATGTTCCTAGAAACAGGGTACACCTCTTTGTACCCCCGATTCTCATTTTACATTTTCAATATATTGCTCCCAGAAATGGTGAAAGAAATACTCATGTCACCTCATTATCACAGTAATATTCTGGACAAAAAATGGAAAGGTCACACTTATGATTGTACCAAAGCCTAAATGGAAAGTGAACATGGATTTCTAAAAACATCCATGTCCAGGTGGCCTAATGCTGTCAATTGTCAATCCTATTGGTGACTACATATTTGTTTTTTTCCTAATTTAGATATTCAAACTCAACCCTGTTGAAAATGTCTAATTCTATCACTCACTTTATACTTTGCCTGATTTCGTAATGTTTCTATTGATATCTGTTTTTCTACATATTTTCCCCAGTTCAACATAGTGACTGACTCTTCATATGTGCTGACATTTACATTCACTCAACAACCGAAAGTCTATTGCTAAAGAACTTTTGGTCCAAATCCTATACTCACTCTTCTTCCTAAACCTACAGACTATCTTCCTAATCCTACTGAATATCCCTTTTTGACTGGATGTTCTCTTCTAAATTCAATCATCCAATGTACAAGGTCCTATGCCATTGTATATCGAATTATCTGAGGCACCTTTGCAGAACATCATTCAAAGCTAAGTATCCCAATCAAGGGCAAAACCCTTCTGGGCTTCAAATCATACCTAGATTTCTGTTTTCCTACTTATATTTCACCTCTATATTCTTGTAAATATTGCAGGTTCCCAATACCATTATTCATCACACAGAATCACTCGTAACCCAAATCAAACCTGTTTTTAACCCCAAGTATACACTGTTCCCTCAATCATTTTACAGAAGAGCAGGGACAGAGTGGTTCTTACAATACAGGAAAGTTGGCGACCTTCCACCTGATGAGAACCTCAAATGTCCATGCACAAATGATACCTGGAGAAGTTGTAGGCAGGTATGAAGCACCTGACAGAGCAAAAGTCATCTTCCATGGCAAACAACCTGGTCAGGATGAAGGGATGTGTCTGAATCTGCCTCTCTCTCTTCTTATTGTACAGAAGATGGACCGAACCAGGGATGAGTGGAGAGCTGTTCCCGGGTGCCAATGGTGATATACATTCTACCTTATGAAAGTGTCACAGGAGGTAGGGGCAACCTCCATCTTATGTAACCCTTGGAAGCAACTGTTAGGACAAAGTGGTTGCCAAGGCAGTGACCTCATTCAGTTCCAAAGAATGTGACATACCTCATTTCCTTGGTGATGGAACTCTCTGAACTTGGTATCCAAGAAGCCAGGCACCCAGAGGCAGTCCCAGTCCCAGTCCCAGTGGGCTCACTTGTTTGGATTTACCAAGGACAGAGTCAGTTTTCTTGGTACCTAATGATGTGAGGATGGCCAAATGCCAGGAGAGCTCTGAAGATGAACCGTTCCTGAGAAAACAGGTAGTGGCTAACCACTTTTTCCTGACATCTTCACAGAGTTGGTCAAGGAAACAAGATCTGAGAGAAGACAGGCCATTTCGGGGGAACATAGTAAGTCCCACCAGTCAGAGGACACTCCGGATAGTCACAGACGTACTTGGGGGAAGGAGGTGCCTTTGTGGGAGTGGGTGTGGGTTTGTTGTTTTGTCTCATGTTCTGAGAATAGATAGAAAAGGCGGTTTGTTTGGTTTGGAGTGGACAGTTTCTAGTAAGTCATTTGACACGGTGAGTGTTTCTGTTTCTGTGTATCCCACTGTGTCCGTTGTTGTAGACATTAGAAAAGAGAATGCATTAATGGATGTGTCCTGTCTAGTATAAATCTTCCCATGCCCAATATATGAATGGACTGCAGCTTGTCTTATCGATGTGCAACACCTGCTATCTTTCTAAGTTGTAGTTTTCTTCCTGAATTCTGGCCACTCTCCAGAATAGGCTCATGGATTTGTGTCCAAAATATGTACCACCTCCAAGCTCTGTGACATGGCCATGTACTGGATAGCTGAAGAGAATGGCGAGCATCTCAGAAAACTCAGATATCAGTGTGACCAGGAAAGTCTCAGTGCAGAAACCCTGCTTTGGGCCTTTTGCTTACTTATTGTTGTGTTGCACTGAATGTCAGGAAGGTCTTTGCCTCAGGCCACCCCTTTGTGAAGCCTGAAGAAAACAGTTTTCAAATGGAAATGAATGGGCCTCACCTGTGGCTCTTTGCTTAATTGCTTTGGAAAGGGATGTGTCTTTATCAGCCTCTTGGGCCTGTGTGTGGCTGTGACTTAGATTCTCAGCACCTGATGGATCTTAAGAATGATCCCATGTGAGCTTCCAAAACCAAAATGGCAAAAAATTTCATTCATTGTGGATGAAGTCTCTTGCCTTCCTCTGTTAGGTTCCTGCACTCCATCAAATGACAATAGGGATTCTTTGGGTCAAATGAGTTCTTCAAAGCCCTGCAGAGGTGCTTGTGTTTTCGCATGACTCTAAATCACCTAAAGAATCGATACCTAAAATCAGTAGGCCTCAAATTGGAGAAACACAGAAGTATTAACGGCAGGCTTATTTGTTCACTCCTGGTTCACAGAAACGGTGTCCAGGCTACCCTGACTTTAGACAAATGAGGTGCAAACGAGCTGATTTTGGACACTGTCTTGGGCTGCGCCCCTCATGGAAACCTCCAGCCAGAGGTTAAGATGATTGACTATATGGAATAAGATGAGGGCCATGTGGGAGTGTTTTGGTTTTAATTTTGGTCATTTGTGTGGCATTGGAAAAAATGACTGGGTCCACGTGGGCTTGAACTCTGGTGTGATTCCCCTTAGAGACTGGGTTTTGGAACTGAACTCAGAGAAGCATTGCCATGAATTTTGTTGGGATTTTAAGAGGCCACGCATGAAAGTCGCTCTTGGAAACTGAGACCTAGGCCCCGGGTGGATTTCCACAGAGGCCTGGGAATCTCAGCAAGGATATCACATGATTTTATTCTTAAAGAAATCGCAGCCATAGTTGAGAGTCAAAACACACATGGACCTCACATTGTAGACCTCAATGGGCCTGGCCTAATGTGACCTTTTGTCCACTCTTTGGGAAGCCATGCCTGTGAGAGTTCTCCAGAGATTTCATTGAAATGAGCTTCCTCACCATTTAATGTTTGCTGAATGAACTGAAACCCACAGTGCCTCCAACTTCATGATTGAAAAATGGCTAGATAAATACCATGAAATTTTTGAAACTCCTATGACCAGGTGGCACTGGAGAAACATTGGATGTCCTGTTGCTGATCATGAGTATACCAGACAGTGCCTTGATTTACTGAGTTTCATGAAAATGGTGTAGAACAGAGATGCCAGAAATTTGGAGCCTGCTGAGTAGTGGGTCTAGAGCAGTGGTGGGGAGGTGTTTGATAAAACATCCGTGGTAGGGCCATGTGGATCTACCATTGGATTCCAAATGGCTTGTAACTGACATGGTGCAGCCAACAGACCCTTATATGTAAAGGCATCTTGTTATATGGAGAGTTTTCAGAGGAAAATTAAGAATCAGGTTGATATGGACAAGGGGGCAATGGGGCAAGCTGTGAGAGATAGGAGCCTAGTTGGTGCATTCTCTTGCAGACCCTGACCCACCACACGTGACAGAACTCCCTCCAGCACTGTGTCCCAGTTTAGCTCCTAGTATTTCGTGAAACAAATACCAAACTCACAGTGCAGCAGCAAAAACACCACAAAAAGTGGAAGAGGACCAAATGGCTTCACAGTCCACACGGGGAGACACTTAGTCCCCAGTGGCCTCAGTTTACCTACAAAGAGAGGATTCAGCACTGCTTCATCTTGTTCATTGGAAAATAAGAAACCATGTCCTCCAGGTCACATAGATGCAGACCCAGCTTTGATGTTCTCACTACAGAGGAAGCCAAATCTCCTGAAAACAACATATATTTCAAGTGTGGAAGCTCAGAGGCAGTTTCTCAAAAAGGTTTTAGGCCAGCAGAGCTCCATGTTTGTGGAGTGTTTACCCTGTCCCTTAGTTTTGGAAACTCCTCTACCACCTCCAAGGTTGTGAACTCCTGAGCATTTTCCATTCCAGATATGTATTCACTGATTTTGTAACTCTTCTCCTCTAATTGTGTCTTACTTGGGGTGAAGGTAATGTCAAGGCATTGTTCTGGATGAGAGCGGGAGGATATTTGTGCAGCATATATTTACATACACATTGGATTCATTTTCCAATTTTCCATTCGAAATACTGAATCCCTGACACTAACCCATACCTAGTAGACTCAGACTATTCATCCTAATATAATGGAGAAAATTAACCCAACACATTAGAAGTACAAGTACTTCAGAGGAGACATGTTGTATAGTTGGACTTGACCTTTGCATTATATAAGGTAGGAGTTATAAATCTAGTCAAATTTATTTGAAATATTCTCCATGTGTTTTAAACTTAACAAATATGTGAATTTTTGTTTCCTTTTTCTGTAGTCTATTCACACATGTATATTTATATGCATATATAGAATCCTACCAGGTATCACACGTACATTTTTGTGAGGTGGCTGTCTTGGCAGATACAAATTGTGAGAAGAGTTCACTCCTCCTAAATGCTGTTGGAAATGAAAATTCAACTTATAGGAGAGCGTCCTAGTAGAACAACATTATTCATTAGCTCATGTTCAGTAAAATAAATATTTTTGCATTTGTGGATGATACATATTTACTGATGAATTTCGATTGGCATTTATATTGGTACTTTTTAATGTCTGTGAGTTGTGTGTGTGTGTGTGTGTGTGTGTGTGTATAGATATAGATATAGATATAGATATACTCTCCAAATTTTTCAAAATATGAAATATATGTGTCTAATATACACTCTCTAAATTCATTCATGTTCATGTATGTGGATTTATAACCCACTTTTCACAAGATGATAATCAGAAATATTCATCCACCTGAAATACATATTTGTTTCCTAGTACTGAAAACTAACTTCAGTGAATGGTGCATACAAATCCTAATTATTCTACAGTAACTGACCCAGTCTAACATCAATGCAAGTAGACTCCTATGGGACATGATATGTAATTTGTCATTCATTTGTATTCGACACTGGTACATTATTGTTTCTTCAGTTTTTGCACATCACAGGATATACATTTCATCCACAAGTTCACAAATTAATAAGCATTTGTTTCAACTTTCACCACTTCTTGCTTCAGAACACATGTATTGTCAGGGTTTCTTGACTGGTCTTTTCATGAGACTTCTTTCCAAACACATTATTTTGAATTTCCATAATCATTTTGAAGCAAACGTCACACACTCTTCATGATAAACCAAAACACAAATATTTCCATTACATATATACCTTGTTGGAATGAATGATTGTATATCAATATACGATTTCCTTTAATTTTTCAGATATCAGTTCAGTTCATTATTTAAAGTTCAAAAAAGTTATATTATTTATTCACAGTATGGTCTATTCATGCTTTTTCTCTATATTCCTAGAAACAGGGTACACCTCTTTGTAACCCCGATTCTCATTTTACATCTTCAATATATTGCTCCCAGAAATGGTGAAAGAAATACTCATGTCACCTCATTATCACAGTAATATTCTGGACAAAAAATGGAAAGGTCACACTTATGATTGTACCAAAGCCTAAATGGAAAGTGAACATGGATTTCTAAAAACATCCATGTCCAGGTTGCCTAATGCTGTCAATTGTCAATCCTATTGGTGACTACATATTTGTTTTTTTCCTAATTTATATATTCAAACTCAACCCTGTTGAAAATGTCTAATTCTATCACTCACTTTATACTTTGCCTGATTTCCTAATATTTCTATTGATATCTGATTTTCTACATATTTTCCCCAGTTCAACATAGTGACTGACTCTTCATATGTGCTGACATTTACATTCGCTCAACAACCGAAAGTCTATTGCTAAAGAACTTTTGGTCCAAATTCTATACTCACTCTTCTTCCTAAACCTACCGACTATCTTCCTAATCCTATTGAATATCCCTTTTTGACTGGATGTTCTCTCTAAATTCAATCATCCAATGTACAAGGTCCTATGCCATTGTATATCGAATTATCTGAGGCATCTTTGCAGAACATCATTGAAAGCTAAGTATCCCAATCAAGGGCAAAACCCTTCTGGGCTTCAAATCATACCTAGATTTCTGTTTTCCTACTTATATTTCACCTCTATATTCTTGTAAATATTGCAGGTTCCCAATACCATTATTCATCACACAGAATCACTCGTAACCCAAATCAAACCTGTTTTTAACCCCAAGTATACACTGTTCCCTCAATCATTTTACAGAAGAGCAGGGACAGAGTGGTTCTTACAATACAGGAAAGTTGGGGACCTTCCACCTGATGAGAACCTCAAATGTCCATGCACAAATGATACCTGGAGAAGTTGTAGGCAGGTATGAAGCACCTGAGAGAGCAAAAGTCATCTTCCATGGCAAACAACCTGGTCAGGATGAAGGGATGTGTCTGAATCTGCCTCTCTCTCTTCTTATTGTACAGAAGATGGACCAAACCAGGGCTGAGTGGAGAGCTGTTCCCAGGTGCCAATGGTGATATATATTCTACCTTATGAAAGTGTCACAGGAAGTAGGGGCAACCTCCATCTTATGTTACCCTTGGAAGCAACTGTTAGGACAAAGTGGTTGCCAAGGCAGTGACCTCATTCAGTTCCAAAGAATGTGACATACCTCATTTCCTTGGTGATGGAACTCTCTGAACTTGGTATCCAAGAGGCCAGGAACCCAGAGGCAGTCCCAGTCCCAGTCCCAGTGGGCTCACTTGTTTGGATTTACCAAGGACAGAGTCAGTTTTCTTGGTACCTAATGATGTGAGGATGGCCAAATGCCAGGAGAGCTCTGAAGATGGACCTTTCCTGAGAAAACAGGTAGTGGCTAACCACTTTTTCCTGACATCTTCACAGAGTTGGTCAAGGAAACAAGATCTGAGAGAAGACAGGCCATTTCGGGGGAACATAGTATGGCCCACCAGTCAGAGGACACTCCGGATAGTCACAGACGTACTTGGGGGAAGGAGGTGCCTTTGTGGGAGTGGGTGTGGGTTTGTTGTTTTGTCTCATGTTCTGAGAATAGATAGAAAAGGCGGTTTGTTTGGTTTGGAGTGGACAGTTTCTAGTAAGTCATTTGACACGGCGAGTGTTTCTGTTTCTGTGTATCCCACTGTGTCCGTTGTTGTAGACATTAGAAAAGAGAATGCATTAATGGATGTGTCCTGTCTAGTATAAATCTTCCCATGCCCAATATATGAATGGACTGCAGCTTGTCTTATCGATGTGCAACACCTGCTATCTTTCTAAGTTGTAGTTTTCTTCCTGAATTCTGGCCACTCTCCAGAATAGGCTCATGGATTTGTGTCCAAAATATGTACCACCTCCAAGCTCTGTGACATGGCCATGTACTGGATAGCTGAAGAGAATGGCGAGCATCTCAGAAAACTCAGATATCAGTGTGACCAGGAAAGTCTCAGTGCAGAAACCCTGCTTTGGGCCTTTTGCTTACTTATTGTTGTGTTGCACTGAATGTCAGGAAGGTCTTTGCCTCAGGCCACCCCTTTGTGAAGCCTGAAGAAAACAGTTTTCAAATGGAAATGAATGGGCCTCACCTGTGGCTCTTTGCTTAATTGCTTTGGAAAGGGATGTGTCTTTATCAGCCTCTTGGGCCTGTGTGTGGCTGTGACTTAGATTCTCAGCACCTGATGGATCTTAAGAATGATCCCATGTGAGCTTCCAAAACCAAAATGGCAAAAAATTTCATTCATTGTGGATGAAGTCTCTTGCCTTCCTCTGTTAGGTTCCTGCACTCCATCAAATGACAATAGGGATTCTTTGGGTCAAATGAGTTCTTCAAAGCCCTGCAGAGGTACTTGTGTTTTCGCATGACTCTAAATCACCTAAAGAATCGATACCTAAAATCAGTAGGCCTCAAATTGGAGAAACACAGAAGTATTAACGGCAGGCTTATTTGTTCACTCCTGGTTCACAGAAACGGTGTCCAGGCTACCCTGACTTTAGACAAATGAGGGGCAAACGAGCTGATTTTGGACACTGTCTTGGGCTGCGCCCCTCATGGAAACCTCCAGCCAGAGGTTAAGATGATTGACTATATGAAATGAGATGAGGGCCATGTGGGAGTGTTTTGGTTTTAATTTTGGTCATTTGTGTGGCATTGGAAAAAATGACTGGGTCCACGTGGGCTTGAACTCTGGTGTGATTCCCCTTAGAGACTGGGTTTTGGAACTGAACTCAGAGAAGCATTGCCATGAATTTTGTTGGGATTTTAAGCGGCCGCGCATGAAAGTCACTCTTGGAAACTGAGACCTAGGCCCCGGGTGGATTTCCACAGAGGCCTGGGAATCTCAGCAAGGATATCACATGATTTTATTCTTAAAGAAATGGCAGCCATAGTTGAGAGTCAAAACACACATGGACCTCACATTGTAGACCTCAATGGGCCTGGCCTAATGTGACCTTTTGTCCACTCTTTGGGAAGCCATGCCTGTGAGAGTTCTCCAGAGATTTCATTGAAATGAGCTTCCTCACCATTTAATGTTTGCTGAATGAACTGAAACCCACAGTGCCTCCAACTTCATGCTTGAAAAATGGCTAGATAAATACCATGAAATTTTTGAAATTCCTATGACCAGGTGGCACTGGAGAAACATTGGATGTCCTGTTGCTGATCATGAGTATACCAGACAGTGCCTTGATTTACTGAGTTTCATGAAAATGGTGTAGAACAGAGATGCCAGAAATTTGGAGCCTGCTGAGTAGTGGGTCTAGAGCAGTGGTGGGGAGGTGTTTGGTAAAACATCCGTGGTAGGGCCATGTGGATCTACCATTGGATTCCAAATGGCTTGTAACTGACATGGTGCAGCCAACAGACCCTTATATGTAAAGGCATCTTGTTATATGGAGAGTTTTCAGAGGAAAATTAAGAATCAGGTTGATATGGACAAGGGGGCAATGGGGCAAGCTGTGAGAGATAGGAGCCTAGTTGGTGCATTCTCTTGCAGACCCTGACCCACCACACGTGACAGAACTCCCTCCAGCACTGTGTCCCAGTTTAGCTCCTAGTATTTCGTGAAACAAATACCAAACTCACAGTGCAGCAGCAAAAACACCACAAAAAGTGGAAGAGGACCAAATGGCTTCACAGTCCACACGGGGAGACACTTAGTCCCCAGTGGCCTCAGTTTACCTACAAAGAGAGGATTCAGCACTGCTTCATCTTGTTCATTGGAAAATAAGAAACCATGTCCTCCAGGTCACATAGATGCAGACCCAGCTTTGATGTTCTCACTACAGAGGAAGCCAAATCTCCTGAAAACAACATATATTTCAAGTGTGGAAGCTCAGAGGCAGTTTCTCAAAAAGTTTTTAGGCCAGCAGAGCTCCATGTTTGTGGAGTGTTTACCCTGTCCCTTAGTTTTGGAAACTCCTCTACCACCTCCAAGGTTGTGAACTCCTGAGCATTTTCCATTCTAGATATGTATTCATTGATTTTGTAACTCTTCTCCTCTAATTGTGTCTTACTTGGGGTGAAGGTAATGTCAAGGCATTGTTCTGGATGAGAGCGGGAGGATATTTGTGCAGCATATATTTACATACACATTGGATTCATTTTCCAATTTTCCATTCGAAATACTGAATCCCTGACACTAACCCATACCTAGTAGACTCAGACTATTCATCCTAATATAATGGAGAAAATTAACCCAACACATTAGAAGTACAAGTACTTCAGAGGGGACATGTTGTATAGTTGGACTTGACCTTTGCATTATATAAGGTAGGAGTTATAAATCTAGTCAAATTTATTTGAAATATTCTCCATGTGTTTTAAACTTAACAAATATGTGAATTTTTGTTTCCTTTTTCTGTAGTCTATTCACACATGTATATTTATATGCATATATAGAATCCTACCAGGTATCACACGTACATTTTTGTGTGGTGGCTGTCTTGGCAGATACAAATTGTGAGAAGAGTTCACTCCTCCTAAATGCTGTTGGAAATGAAAATTCAACTTATAGGAGAGCGTCCTAGTAGAACAACATTATTCATTAGCTCATGTTCATTAAAATAAATATTTTTGCATTTGTGGATGATACATATTTACTGAGGAATTTCGATTGGCATTTATATTGGTACTTTTTAATGTCTGTGAGTTGTGTGTGTGTGTGTGTGTGTGTGTGTGTGTATAGATATAGATATAGATATAGATATACTCTCCAAATTTTTCAAAATATGAAATATATGTGTCTAATATACACTCTCTAAATTCATTCATGTTCATGTATGTGGATTTATAACCCACTTTTCACAAGATGATAATCAGAAATATTCATCCACCTGAAATACATATTTGTTTCCTAGTACTGAAAACTAACTTCAGTGAATGGTGCATACAAATCCTAATTATTCTACAGTAACTGACCCAGTCTAACATCAATGCAAGTAGACTCCTATGGGACATGATATGTAATTTGTCATTCATTTGTATTCGACACTGGTACATTATTGTTTCTTCAGTTTTTGCACATCACAGGATATACATTTCATCCACAAGTTCACAAATTAATAAGCATTTGTTTCAACTTTCACCACTTCTTGCTTCAGAACACATGTATTGTCAGGGTTTCTTGACTGGTCTTTTCATGAGACTTCTTTCCAAACACATTATTTTGAATTTCCATAATCATTTTGAAGCAAACGTCACACACTCTTCATGATAAACCAAAACACAAATATTTCCATTACATATATACCTTGTTGGAATGAATGATTGTATATCAATATACGATTTCCTTTAATTTTTCAGATATCAGTTCAGTTCATTATTTAAAGTTCAAAAAAGTTATATTATTTATTCACAGTATGGTCTATTCATGCTTTTTCTCTATATTCCTAGAAACAGGGTACACCTCTTTGTAACCCCGATTCTCATTTTACATCTTCAATATATTGCTCCCAGAAATGGTGAAAGAAATACTCATGTCACCTCATTATCACAGTAATATTCTGGACAAAAAATGGAAAGGTCACACTTATGATTGTACCAAAGCCTAAATGGAAAGTGAACATGGATTTCTAAAAACATCCATGTCCAGGTTGCCTAATGCTGTCAATTGTCAATCCTATTGGTGACTACATATTTGTTTTTTTCCTAATTTATATATTCAAACTCAACCCTGTTGAAAATGTCTAATTCTATCACTCACTTTATACTTTGCCTGATTTCCTAATATTTCTATTGATATCTGCTTTTCTACATATTTTCCCCAGTTCAACATAGTGACTGACTCTTCATATGTGCTGACATTTACATTCACTCAACAACCGAAAGTCTATTGCTAAAGAACTTTTGGTCCAAATTCTATACTCACTCTTCTTCCTAAACCTACCGACTATCTTCCTAATCCTATTGAATATCCCTTTTTGACTGGATGTTCTCTCTAAATTCAATCATCCAATGTACAAGGTCCTATGCCATTGTATATCGAATTATCTGAGGCATCTTTGCAGAACATCATTGAAAGCTAAGTATCCCAATCAAGGGCAAAACCCTTCTGGGCTTCAAATCATACCTAGATTTCTGTTTTCCTACTTATATTTCACCTCTATATTCTTGTAAATATTGCAGGTTCCCAATACCATTATTCATCACACAGAATCACTCGTAACCCAAATCAAACCTGTTTTTAACCCCAAGTATACACTGTTCCCTCAATCATTTTACAGAAGAGCAGGGACAGAGTGGTTCTTACAATACAGGAAAGTTGGGGACCTTCCACCTGATGAGAACCTCAAATGTCCATGCACAAATGATACCTGGAGAAGTTGTAGGCAGGTATGAAGCACCTGAGAGAGCAAAAGTCATCTTCCATGGCAAACAACCTGGTCAGGATGAAGGGATGTGTCTGAATCTGCCTCTCTCTCTTCTTATTGTACAGAAGATGGACCAAACCAGGGCTGAGTGGAGAGCTGTTCCCAGGTGCCAATGGTGATATATATTCTACCTTATGAAAGTGTCACAGGAAGTAGGGGCAACCTCCATCTTATGTTACCCTTGGAAGCAACTGTTAGGACAAAGTGGTTGCCAAGGCAGTGACCTCATTCAGTTCCAAAGAATGTGACATACCTCATTTCCTTGGTGATGGAACTCTCTGAACTTGGTATCCAAGAGGCCAGGAACCCAGAGGCAGTCCCAGTCCCAGTCCCAGTGGGCTCACTTGTTTGGATTTACCAAGGACAGAGTCAGTTTTCTTGGTACCTAATGATGTGAGGATGGCCAAATGCCAGGAGAGCTCTGAAGATGGACCTTTCCTGAGAAAACAGGTAGTGGCTAACCACTTTTTCCTGACATCTTCACAGAGTTGGTCAAGGAAACAAGATCTGAGAGAAGACAGGCCATTTCGGGGGAACATAGTATGGCCCACCAGTCAGAGGACACTCCGGATAGTCACAGACGTACTTGGGGGAAGGAGGTGCCTTTGTGGGAGTGGGTGTGGGTTTGTTGTTTTGTCTCATGTTCTGAGAATAGATAGAAAAGGCGGTTTGTTTGGTTTGGAGTGGACAGTTTCTAGTAAGTCATTTGACACGGCGAGTGTTTCTGTTTCTGTGTATCCCACTGTGTCCGTTGTTGTAGACATTAGAAAAGAGAATGCATTAATGGATGTGTCCTGTCTAGTATAAATCTTCCCATGCCCAATATATGAATGGACTGCAGCTTGTCTTATCGATGTGCAACACCTGCTATCTTTCTAAGTTGTAGTTTTCTTCCTGAATTCTGGCCACTCTCCAGAATAGGCTCATGGATTTGTGTCCAAAATATGTACCACCTCCAAGCTCTGTGACATGGCCATGTACTGGATAGCTGAAGAGAATGGCGAGCATCTCAGAAAACTCAGATATCAGTGTGACCAGGAAAGTCTCAGTGCAGAAACCCTGCTTTGGGCCTTTTGCTTACTTATTGTTGTGTTGCACTGAATGTCAGGAAGGTCTTTGCCTCAGGCCACCCCTTTGTGAAGCCTGAAGAAAACAGTTTTCAAATGGAAATGAATGGGCCTCACCTGTGGCTCTTTGCTTAATTGCTTTGGAAAGGGATGTGTCTTTATCAGCCTCTTGGGCCTGTGTGTGGCTGTGACTTAGATTCTCAGCACCTGATGGATCTTAAGAATGATCCCATGTGAGCTTCCAAAACCAAAATGGCAAAAAATTTCATTCATTGTGGATGAAGTCTCTTGCCTTCCTCTGTTAGGTTCCTGCACTCCATCAAATGACAATAGGGATTCTTTGGGTCAAATGAGTTCTTCAAAGCCCTGCAGAGGTACTTGTGTTTTCGCATGACTCTAAATCACCTAAAGAATCGATACCTAAAATCAGTAGGCCTCAAATTGGAGAAACACAGAAGTATTAACGGCAGGCTTATTTGTTCACTCCTGGTTCACAGAAACGGTGTCCAGGCTACCCTGACTTTAGACAAATGAGGGGCAAACGAGCTGATTTTGGACACTGTCTTGGGCTGCGCCCCTCATGGAAACCTCCAGCCAGAGGTTAAGATGATTGACTATATGAAATGAGATGAGGGCCATGTGGGAGTGTTTTGGTTTTAATTTTGGTCATTTGTGTGGCATTGGAAAAAATGACTGGGTCCACGTGGGCTTGAACTCTGGTGTGATTCCCCTTAGAGACTGGGTTTTGGAACTGAACTCAGAGAAGCATTGCCATGAATTTTGTTGGGATTTTAAGCGGCCGCGCATGAAAGTCACTCTTGGAAACTGAGACCTAGGCCCCGGGTGGATTTCCACAGAGGCCTGGGAATCTCAGCAAGGATATCACATGATTTTATTCTTAAAGAAATGGCAGCCATAGTTGAGAGTCAAAACACACATGGACCTCACATTGTAGACCTCAATGGGCCTGGCCTAATGTGACCTTTTGTCCACTCTTTGGGAAGCCATGCCTGTGAGAGTTCTCCAGAGATTTCATTGAAATGAGCTTCCTCACCATTTAATGTTTGCTGAATGAACTGAAACCCACAGTGCCTCCAACTTCATGCTTGAAAAATGGCTAGATAAATACCATGAAATTTTTGAAATTCCTATGACCAGGTGGCACTGGAGAAACATTGGATGTCCTGTTGCTGATCATGAGTATACCAGACAGTGCCTTGATTTACTGAGTTTCATGAAAATGGTGTAGAACAGAGATGCCAGAAATTTGGAGCCTGCTGAGTAGTGGGTCTAGAGCAGTGGTGGGGAGGTGTTTGGTAAAACATCCGTGGTAGGGCCATGTGGATCTACCATTGGATTCCAAATGGCTTGTAACTGACATGGTGCAGCCAACAGACCCTTATATGTAAAGGCATCTTGTTATATGGAGAGTTTTCAGAGGAAAATTAAGAATCAGGTTGATATGGACAAGGGGGCAATGGGGCAAGCTGTGAGAGATAGGAGCCTAGTTGGTGCATTCTCTTGCAGACCCTGACCCACCACACGTGACAGAACTCCCTCCAGCACTGTGTCCCAGTTTAGCTCCTAGTATTTCGTGAAACAAATACCAAACTCACAGTGCAGCAGCAAAAACACCACAAAAAGTGGAAGAGGACCAAATGGCTTCACAGTCCACACGGGGAGACACTTAGTCCCCAGTGGCCTCAGTTTACCTACAAAGAGAGGATTCAGCACTGCTTCATCTTGTTCATTGGAAAATAAGAAACCATGTCCTCCAGGTCACATAGATGCAGACCCAGCTTTGATGTTCTCACTACAGAGGAAGCCAAATCTCCTGAAAACAACATATATTTCAAGTGTGGAAGCTCAGAGGCAGTTTCTCAAAAAGTTTTTAGGCCAGCAGAGCTCCATGTTTGTGGAGTGTTTACCCTGTCCCTTAGTTTTGGAAACTCCTCTACCACCTCCAAGGTTGTGAACTCCTGAGCATTTTCCATTCTAGATATGTATTCATTGATTTTGTAACTCTTCTCCTCTAATTGTGTCTTACTTGGGGTGAAGGTAATGTCAAGGCATTGTTCTGGATGAGAGCGGGAGGATATTTGTGCAGCATATATTTACATACACATTGGATTCATTTTCCAATTTTCCATTCGAAATACTGAATCCCTGACACTAACCCATACCTAGTAGACTCAGACTATTCATCCTAATATAATGGAGAAAATTAACCCAACACATTAGAAGTACAAGTACTTCAGAGGGGACATGTTGTATAGTTGGACTTGACCTTTGCATTATATAAGGTAGGAGTTATAAATCTAGTCAAATTTATTTGAAATATTCTCCATGTGTTTTAAACTTAACAAATATGTGAATTTTTGTTTCCTTTTTCTGTAGTCTATTCACACATGTATATTTATATGCATATATAGAATCCTACCAGGTATCACACGTACATTTTTGTGTGGTGGCTGTCTTGGCAGATACAAATTGTGAGAAGAGTTCACTCCTCCTAAATGCTGTTGGAAATGAAAATTCAACTTATAGGAGAGCGTCCTAGTAGAACAACATTATTCATTAGCTCATGTTCATTAAAATAAATATTTTTGCATTTGTGGATGATACATATTTACTGAGGAATTTCGATTGGCATTTATATTGGTACTTTTTAATGTCTGTGAGTTGTGTGTGTGTGTGTGTGTGTGTGTGTGTGTATAGATATAGATATAGATATAGATATACTCTCCAAATTTTTCAAAATATGAAATATATGTGTCTAATATACACTCTCTAAATTCATTCATGTTCATGTATGTGGATTTATAACCCACTTTTCACAAGATGATAATCAGAAATATTCATCCACCTGAAATACATATTTGTTTCCTAGTACTGAAAACTAACTTCAGTGAATGGTGCATACAAATCCTAATTATTCTACAGTAACTGACCCAGTCTAACATCAATGCAAGTAGACTCCTATGGGACATGATATGTAATTTGTCATTCATTTGTATTCGACACTGGTACATTATTGTTTCTTCAGTTTTTGCACATCACAGGATATACATTTCATCCACAAGTTCACAAATTAATAAGCATTTGTTTCAACTTTCACCACTTCTTGCTTCAGAACACATGTATTGTCAGGGTTTCTTGACTGGTCTTTTCATGAGACTTCTTTCCAAACACATTATTTTGAATTTCCATAATCATTTTGAAGCAAACGTCACACACTCTTCATGATAAACCAAAACACAAATATTTCCATTACATATATACCTTGTTGGAATGAATGATTGTATATCAATATACGATTTCCTTTAATTTTTCAGATATCAGTTCAGTTCATTATTTAAAGTTCAAAAAAGTTATATTATTTATTCACAGTATGGTCTATTCATGCTTTTTCTCTATATTCCTAGAAACAGGGTACACCTCTTTGTAACTCCGATTCTCATTTTACAGCTTCAATATATTGCTCCCAGAAATGGTGAAAGAAATACTCATGTCACCTCATTATCACAGTAATATTCTGGAAAAAAATGGAAAGGTCACACTTATGATTGTACCAAAGCCTAAATGGAAAGTGAACATGGATTTCTAAAAACATCCATGTCCAGGTTGCCTAATGCTGTCAATTGTCAATCCTATTGGTGACTACATATTTGTTTTTTTCCTAATTTATATATTCAAACTCAACCCTGTTGAAAATGTCTAATTCTATCACTCACTTTATACTTTGCCTGATTTCCTAATATTTCTATTGATATCTGCTTTTCTACATATTTTCCCCAGTTCAACATAGTGACTGACTCTTCATATGTGCTGACATTTACATTCACTCAACAACCGAAAGTCTATTGCTAAAGGACTTTTGGTCCAAATTCTACACTCACTCTTCTTCCTAAACCTACCGACTATCTTCCTAATCCTATTGAATATCCCTTTTTGACTGGATGTTCTCTCTAAATTCAATCATCCAATGTACAAGGTCCTATGCCATTGTATATCGAATTATCTGAGGCATCTTTGCAGAACATCATTCAAAGCTAAGTATCCCAATCAAGGGCAAAACCCTTCTGGGCTTCAAATCATACCTAGATTTCTGTTTTCCTACTTATATTTCACCTCTATATTCTTGTAAATATTGCAGGTTCCCAATACCATTATTCATCACACAGAATCACTCGTAACCCAAATCAAACCTGTTTTTAACCCCAAGTATACACTGTTCCCTCAATCATTTTACAGAAAAGCAGGGACAGAGTGGTTCTTACAATACAGGAAAGTTGGGGACCTTCCACCTGATGAGAACCTCAAATGTCCATGCACAAATGATACCTGGAGAAGTTGTAGGCAGGTATGAAGCACCTGAGAGAGCAAAAGTCATCTTCCATGGCAAACAACCTGGTCAGGATGAAGGGATGTGTCTGAATCTGCCTCTCTCTCTTCTTATTGTACAGAAGATGGACCAAACCAGGGCTGAGTGGAGAGCTGTTCCCGGGTGCCAATGGTGATATACATTCTACCTTATGAAAGTGTCACAGGAAGTAGGGGAAACCTCCATCTTATGTTACCCTTGGAAGCAACTGTTAGGACAAAGTGGTTGCCAAGGCAGTGACCTCATTCAGTTCCAAAGAATGTGACATACCTCATTTCCTTGGTGATGGAACTCTCTGAACTTGGTATCCAAGAGGCCAGGAACCCAGAGGCAGTCCCAGTCCCAGTCCCAGTGGGCTCACTTGTTTGGATTTACCAAGGACAGAGTCAGTTTTCTTGGTACCTAATGATGTGAGGATGGCCAAATGCCAGGAGAGCTCTGAAGATGGATCTTTCCTGAGAAAACAGGTAGTGGCTAACCACTTTTTCCTGACATCTTCACAGAGTTGGTCAAGGAAACAAGATCTGAGAGAAGACAGGCCATTTCGGGGGAACATAGTATGGCCCACCAGTCAGAGGACACTCCGGATAGTCACAGACGTACTTGGGGGAAGGAGGTGCCTTTGTGGGAGTGGGTGTGGGTTTGTTGTTTTGTCTCATGTTCTGAGAATAGATAGAAAAGGCGGTTTGTTTGGTTTGGAGTGGACAGTTTCTAGTAAGTCATTTGACACGGCGAGTGTTTCTGTTTCTGTGTATCCCACTGTGTTTGTTGTTGTAGACATTAGAAAAGAGAATGCATTAATGGATGTGTCCTGTCTAGTATAAATCTTCCCATGCCCAATATATGAATGGACTGCAGCTTGTCTTATCGATGTGCAACACCTGCTATCTTTCTAAGTTGTAGTTTTCTTCCTGAATTCTGGCCACTCTCCAGAATAGGCTCATGGATTTGTGTCCAAAATATGTACCACCTCCAAGCTCTGTGACATGGCCATGTACTGGATAGCTGAAGAGAATGGCGAGCATCTCAGAAAACTCAGATATCAGTGTGACCAGGAAAGTCTCAGTGCAGAAACCCTGCTTTGGGCCTTTTGCTTACTTATTGTTGTGTTGCACTGAATGTCAGGAAGGTCTTTGCCTCAGGCCACCCCTTTGTGAAGCCTGAAGAAAACAGTTTTCAAATGGAAATGAATGGGCCTCACCTGTGGCTCTTTGCTTAATTGCTTTGGAAAGGGATGTGTCTTTATCAGCCTCTTGGGCCTGTGTGTGGCTGTGACTTAGATTCTCAGCACCTGATGGATCTTAAGAATGATCCCATGTGAGCTTCCAAAACCAAAATGGCAAAAAATTTCATTCATTGTGGATGAAGTCTCTTGCCTTCCTCTGTTAGGTTCCTGCACTCCATCAAATGACAATAGGGATTCTTTGGGTCAAATGAGTTCTTCAAAGCCCTGCAGAGGTACTTGTGTTTTCGCATGACTCTAAATCACCTAAAGAATCGATACCTAAAATCAGTAGGCCTCAAATTGGAGAAACACAGAAGTATTAACGGCAGGCTTATTTGTTCACTCCTGGTTCACAGAAACGGTGTCCAGGCTACCCTGACTTTAGACAAATGAGGGGCAAACGAGCTGATTTTGGACACTGTTTTGGGCTGCGCCCCTCATGGAAACCTCCAGCCAGAGGTTAAGATGATTGACTATATGAAATGAGATGAGGGCCATGTGGGAGTGTTTTGGTTTTAATTTTGGTCATTTGTGTGGCATTGGAAAAAATGACTGGGTCCACGTGGGCTTGAACTCTGGTGTGATTCTCCTTAGAGACTGGGTTTTGGAACTGAACTCAGAGAAGCATTGCCATGAATTTTGTTGGGATTTTAAGAGGCCACGCATGAAAGTCGCTCTTGGAAACTGAGACCTAGGCCCCGGGTGGATTTCCACAGAGGCCTGGGAATCTCAGCAAGGATATCACATGATTTTATTCTTAAAGAAATGGCAGCCATAGTTGAGAGTCAAAACACACATGGACCTCACATTGTAGACCTCAATGGGAATGGCCTAATGTGACCTTTTGTCCACTCTTTGGGAAGCCATGCCTGTGAGAGTTCTCCAGAGATTTCATTGAAATGAGCTTCCTCACCATTTAATGTTTGCTGAATGAACTGAAACCCACAGTGCCTCCAACTTCATGCTTGAAAAATGGCTAGATAAATACCATGAAATTTTTGAAATTCCTATGACCAGGTGGCACTGGAGAAACATTGGATGTCCTGTTGCTGATCATGAGTATACCAGACAGTGCCTTGATTTACTGAGTTTCATGAAAATGGTGTAGAACAGAGATGCCAGAAATTTGGAGCCTGCTGAGTAGTGGGTCTAGAGCAGTGGTGGGGAGGTGTTTGGTAAAACATCCGTGGTAGGGCCATGTGGATCTACCATTGGATTCCAAATGGCTTGTAACTGACATGGTGCAGCCAACAGACCCTTATATGTAAAGGCATCTTGTTATATGGAGAGTTTTCAGAGGAAAATTAAGAATCAGGTTGATATGGACAAGGGGGCAATGGGGCAAGCTGTGAGAGATAGGAGCCTAGTTGGTGCATTCTCTTGCAGACCCTGACCCACCACACGTGACAGAACTCCCTCCAGCACTGCGTCCCAGTTTAGCTCCTAGTATTTCGTGAAACAAATACCAAACTCACAGTGCAGCAGCAAAAACACCACAAAAAGTGGAAGAGGACCAAATGGCTTCACAGTCCACACGGGGAGACACTTAGTCCCCAGTGGCCTCAGTTTACCTACAAAGAGAGGATTCAGCACTGCTTCATCTTGTTCATTGGAAAATAAGAAACCATGTCCTCCAGGTCACATAGATGCAGACCCAGCTTTGATGTTCTCACTACAGAGGAAGCCAAATCTCCTGAAAACAACATATATTTCAAGTGTGGAAGCTCAGAGGCAGTTTCTCAAAAAGTTTTTAGGCCAGCAGAGCTCCATGTTTGTGGAGTGTTTACCCTGTCCCTTAGTTTTGGAAACTCCTCTACCACCTCCAAGGTTGTGAACTCCTGAGCATTTTCCATTCCAGATATGTATTCACTGATTTTGTAACTCTTCTCCTCTAATTGTGTCTTACTTGGGGTGAAGGTAATGTCAAGGCATTGTTCTGGATGAGAGCGGGAGGATATTTGTGCAGCATATATTTACATACACATTGGATTCATTTTCCAATTTTCCATTCGAAATACTGAATCCCTGACACTAACCCATACCTAGTAGACTCAGACTATTCATCCTAATATAATGGAGAAAATTAACTCAACACATTAGAAGTACAAGTACTTCAGAGGAGACATGTTGTATAGTTGGACTTGACCTTTGCATTATATAAGGTAGGAGTTATAAATCTAGTCAAATTTATTTGAAATATTCTCCATGTGTTTTAAACTTAACAAATATGTGAATTTTTGTTTCCTTTTTCTGTAGTCTATTCACACATGTATATTTATATGCATATATAGAATCCTACCAGGTATCACACGTACATTTTTGTGTGGTGGCTGTCTTGGCAGATACAAATTGTGAGAAGAGTTCACTCCTCCTAAATGCTGTTGGAAATGAAATTTCAACTTATAGGAGAGCGTCCTAGTAGAACAACATTATTCATTAGCTCATGTTCATTAAAATAAATATTTTTGCATTTGTGGATGATACATATTTACTGATGAATTTCGATTGGCATTTATATTGGTACTTTTTAATGTCTGTGAGTTGTGTGTGTGTGTGTGTGTGTGTGTGTGTGTGTGTATAGATATAGATATAGATATAGATATACTCTCCAAATTTTTCAAAATATGAAATATATGTGTCTAATATACACTCTCTAAATTCATTCATGTTCATGTATGTGGATTTATAACCCACTTTTCACAAGATGATAATCAGAAATATTCATCCACCTGAAATACATATTTGTTTCCTAGTACTGAAAACTACCTTCAGTGAATGGTGCATACAAATCCTAATTATTCTACAGTAACTGACCCAGTCTAACATCAATGCAAGTAGACTCCTATGGGACATGATATGTAATTTGTCATTCATTTGTATTCGACACTGGTACATTATTGTTTCTTCAGTTTTTGCACATCACAGGATATACATTTCATCCACAAGTTCACAAATTAATAAGCATTTGTTTCAACTTTCACCACTTCTTGCTTCAGAACACATGTATTGTCAGGGTTTCTTGACTGGTCTTTTCATGAGACTTCTTTCCAAACACATTATTTTGAATTTCCATAATCATTTTGAAGCAAACGTCACACACTCTTCATGATAAACCAAAACACAAATATTTCCATTACATATATACCTTGTTGGAATGAATGATTGTATATCAATATACGATTTCCTTTAATTTTTCAGATATCAGTTCAGTTCATTATTTAAAGTTCAAAAAAGTTATATTATTTATTCACAGTATGGTCTATTCATGCTTTTTCTCTATATTCCTAGAAACAGGGTACACCTCTTTGTAACCCCGATTCTCATTTTACATCTTCAATATATTGCTCCCAGAAATGGTGAAAGAAATACTCATGTCACCTCATTATCACAGTAATATTCTGGACAAAAAATGGAAAGGTCACACTTATGATTGTACCAAAGCCTAAATGGAAAGTGAACATGGATTTCTAAAAACATCCATGTCCAGGTTGCCTAATGCTGTCAATTGTCAATCCTATTGGTGACTACAAATTTGTTTTTTTCCTAATTTATATATTCAAACTCAACCCTGTTGAAAATGTCTAATTCTATCACTCACTTTATACTTTGCCTGATTTCCTAATATTTCTATTGATATCTGCTTTTCTACATATTTTCCCCAGTTCAACATAGTGACTGACTCTTCATATGTGCTGACATTTACATTCACTCAACAACCGAAAGTCTATTGCTAAAGGACTTTTGGTCCAAATTCTATACTCACTCTTCTTCCTAAACCTACCGACTATCTTCCTAATCCTATTGAATATCCTTTTTGACTGGATGTTCTCTCTAAATTCAATCATCCAATGTACAAGGTCCTATGCCATTGTATATCGAATTATCTGAGGCATCTTTGCAGAACATCATTCAAAGCTAAGTATCCCAATCAAGGGCAAAACCCTTCTGGGCTTCAAATCATACCTAGATTTCTGTTTTCCTACTTATATTTCACCTCTATATTCTTGTAAATATTGCAGGTTCCCAATACCATTATTCATCACACAGAATCACTCGTAACCCAAATCAAACCTGTTTTTAACCCCAAGTATACACTGTTCCCTCAATCATTTTACAGAAAAGCAGGGACAGAGTGGTTCTTACAATACAGGAAAGTTGGGGACCTTCCACCTGATGAGAACCTCAAATGTCCATGCACAAATGATACCTGGAGAAGTTGTAGGCAGGTATGAAGCACCTGAGAGAGCAAAAGTCATCTTCCATGGCAAACAACCTGGTCAGGATGAAGGGATGTGTCTGAATCTGCCTCTCTCTCTTCTTATTGTACAGAAGATGGACCAAACCAGGGCTGAGTGGAGAGCTGTTCCCGGGTGCCAATGGTGATATACATTCTACCTTATGAAAGTGTCACAGGAAGTAGGGGCAACCTCCATCTTATGTTACCCTTGGAAGCAACTGTTAGGACAAAGTGGTTGCCAAGGCAGTGACCTCATTCAGTTCCAAAGAATGTGACATACCTCATTTCCTTGGTGAAGGAACTCTCTGAACTTGGTATCCAAGAGGCCAGGCACCCAGAGGCAGTCCCAGTCCCAGTCCCAGTGGGCTCACTTGTTTGGATTTACCAAGGACAGAGTCAGTTTTCTTGGTACCTAATGATGTGAGGATGGCCAAATGCCAGGAGAGCTCTGAAGATGGACCTTTCCTGAGAAAACAGGTAGTGGCTAACCACTTTTTCCTGACATCTTCACAGAGTTGGTCAAGGAAACAAGATCTGAGAGAAGACAGGCCATTTCGGGGGAACATAGTATGGCCCACCAGTCAGAGGACACTCCGGATAGTCACAGAAGTACTTGGGGGAAGGAGGTGCCTTTGTGGGAGTGGGTGTGGGTTTGTTGTTTTGTCTCATATTCTGAGAATAGATAGAAAAGGCGGTTTGTTTGGTTTGGAGTGGACAGTTTCTAGTAAGTCATTTGACACGGCGAGTGTTTCTGTTTCTGTGTATCCCACTGTGTCCGTTGTTGTAGACATTAGAAAAGAGAATGCATTAATGGATGTGTCCTGTCTAGTATAAATCTTCCCATGCCCAATATATGAATGGACTGCAGCTTGTCTTATCGATGTGCAACACCTGCTATCTTTCTAAGTTGTAGTTTTCTTCCTGAATTCTGGCCACTCTCCAGAATAGGCTCATGGATTTGTGTCCAAAATATGTACCACCTCCAAGCTCTGTGACATGGCCATGTACTGGATAGCTGAAGAGAATGGCGAGCATCTCAGAAAACTCAGATATCAGTGTGACCAGGAAAGTCTCAGTGCAGAAACCCTGCTTTGGGCCTTTTGCTTACTTATTGTTGTGTTGCACTGAATGTCAGGAAGGTCTTTGCCTCAGGCCACCCCTTTGTGAAGCCTGAAGAAAACAGTTTTCAAATGGAAATGAATGGGCCTCACCTGTGGCTCTTTGCTTAATTGCTTTGGAAAGGGATGTGTCTTTATCAGCCTCTTGGGCCTGTGTGTGGCTGTGACTTAGATTCTCAGCACCTGATGGATCTTAAGAATGATCCCATGTGAGCTTCCAAAACCAAAATGGCAAAAAATTTCATTCATTGTGGATGAAGTCTCTTGCCTTCCTCTGTTAGGTTCCTGCACTCCATCAAATGACAATAGGGATTCTTTGGGTCAAATGAGTTCTTCAAAGCCCTGCAGAGGTACTTGTGTTTTCGCATGACTCTAAATCACCTAAAGAATCGATACCTAAAATCAGTAGGCCTCAAATTGGAGAAACACAGAAGTATTAACGGCAGGCTTATTTGTTCACTCCTGGTTCACAGAAACGGTGTCCAGGCTACCCTGACTTTAGACAAATGAGGGGCAAACGAGCTGATTTTGGACACTGTCTTGGGCTGCGCCCCTCATGGAAACCTCCAGCCAGAGGTTAAGATGATTGACTATATGAAATGAGATGAGGGCCATGTGGGAGTGTTTTGGTTTTAATTTTGGTCATTTGTGTGGCATTGGAAAAAATGACTGGGTCCACGTGGGCTTGAACTCTGGTGTGATTCCCCTTAGAGACTGGGTTTTGGAACTGAACTCAGAGAAGCATTGCCATGAATTTTGTTGGGATTTTAAGAGGCCACGCATGAAAGTCGCTCTTGGAAACTGAGACCTAGGCCCCGGGTGGATTTCCACAGAGGCCTGGGAATCTCAGCAAGGATATCACATGATTTTATTCTTAAAGAAATGGCAGCCATAGTTGAGAGTCAAAACACACATGGACCTCACATTGTAGACCTCAATGGGCCTGGCCTAATGTGACCTTTTGTCCACTCTTTGGGAAGCCATGCCTGTGAGAGTTCTCCAGAGATTTCATTGAAATGAGCTTCCTCACCATTTAATGTTTGCTGAATGAACTGAAACCCACAGTGCCTCCAACTTCATGCTTGAAAAATGGCTAGATAAATACCATGAAATTTTTGAAATTCCTATGACCAGGTGGCACTGGAGAAACATTGGATGTCCTGTTGCTGATCATGAGTATACCAGACAGTGCCTTGATTTACTGAGTTTCATGAAAATGGTGTAGAACAGAGATGCCAGAAATTTGGAGCCTGCTGAGTAGTGGGTCTAGAGCAGTGGTGGGGAGGTGTTTGGTAAAACATCCGTGGTAGGGCCATGTGGATCTACCATTGGATTCCAAATGGCTTGTAACTGACATGGTGCAGCCAACAGACCCTTATATGTAAAGGCATCTTGTTATATGGAGAGTTTTCAGAGGAAAATTAAGAATCAGGTTGATATGGACAAGGGGGCAATGGGGCAAGCTGTGAGAGATAGGAGCCTAGTTGGTGCATTCTCTTGCAGACCCTGACCCACCACACGTGACAGAACTCCCTCCAGCACTGTGTCCCAGTTTAGCTCCTAGTATTTCGTGAAACAAATACCAAACTCACAGTGCAGCAGCAAAAACACCACAAAAAGTGGAAGAGGACCAAATGGCTTCACAGTCCACACGGGGAGACACTTAGTCCCCAGTGGCCTCAGTTTACCTACAAAGAGAGGATTCAGCACTGCTTCATCTTGTTCATTGGAAAATAAGAAACCATGTCCTCCAGGTCACATAGATGCAGACCCAGCTTTGATGTTCTCACTACAGAGGAAGCCAAATCTCCTGAAAACAACATATATTTCAAGTGTGGAAGCTCAGAGGCAGTTTCTCAAAAAGTTTTTAGGCCAGCAGAGCTCCATGTTTGTGGAGTGTTTACCCTGTCCCTTAGTTTTGGAAACTCCTCTACCACCTCCAAGGTTGTGAACTCCTGAGCATTTTCCATTCCAGATATGTATTCACTGATTTTGTAACTCTTCTCCTCTAATTGTGTCTTACTTGGGGTGAAGGTAATGTCAAGGCATTGTTCTGGATGAGAGCGGGAGGATATTTGTGCAGCATATATTTACATACACATTGGATTCATTTTCCAATTTTCCATTCGAAATACTGAATCACTGACACTAACCCATACCTAGTAGACTCAGACTATTCATCCTAATATAATGGAGAAAATTAACCCAACACATTAGAAGTACAAATACTTCAGAGGAGACATGTTGTATAGTTGGACTTGACCTTTGCATTATATAAGGTAGGAGTTATAAATCTAGTCAAATTTATTTGAAATATTCTCCATGTGTTTTAAACTTAACAAATATGTGAATTTTTGTTTCCTTTTTCTGTAGTCTATTCACACATGTATATTTATATGCATATATAGAATCCTACCAGGTATCACACGTACATTTTTGTGAGGTGGCTGTCTTGGCAGATACAAATTGTGAGAAGAGTTCACTCCTCCTAAATGCTGTTGGAAATGAAAATTCAACTTATAGGAGAGCGTCCTAGTAGAACAACATTATTCTTTAGCTCATGTTCATTAAAATAAATATTTTTGAATTTGTGGATGATACATATTTACTGATGAATTTCGATTGGCATTTATATTGGTACTTTTTAATGTCTGTGAGTTGTGTGTGTGTGTGTGTGTGTGTGTGTGTGTATAGATATAGATATAGATATAGATATACTCTCCAAATTTTTCAAAATATGAAATATATGTGTCTAATATACACTCTCTAAATTCATTCATGTTCATGTATGTGGATTTATAACCCACTTTTCACAAGATGATAATCAGAAATATTCATCCACCTGAAATACATATTTGTTTCCTAGTACTGAAAACTAACTTCAGTGAATGGTGCATACAAATCCTAATTATTCTACAGTAACTGACCCAGTCTAACATCAATGCAAGTAGACTCCTATGGGACATGATATGTAATTTGTCATTCATTTGTATTCGACACTGGTACATTATTGTTTCTTCAGTTTTTGCACATCACAGGATATACATTTCATCCACAAGTTCACAAATTAATAAGCATTTGTTTCAACTTTCACCACTTCTTGCTTCAGAACACATGTATTGTCAGGGTTTCTTGACTGGTCTTTTCATGAGACTTCTTTCCAAACACATTATTTTGAATTTCCATAATCATTTTGAAGCAAACGTCACACACTCTTCATGATAAACCAAAACACAAATATTTCCATTACATATATACCTTGTTGGAATGAATGATTGTATATCAATATACGATTTCCTTTAATTTTTCAGATATCAGTTCAGTTCATTATTTAAAGTTCAAAAAAGTTATATTATTTATTCACAGTATGGTCTATTCATGCTTTTTCTCTATATTCCTAGAAACAGGGTACACCTCTTTGTAACTCCGATTCTCATTTTACAGCTTCAATATATTGCTCCCAGAAATGGTGAAAGAAATACTCATGTCACCTCATTATCACAGTAATATTCTGGAAAAAAATGGAAAGGTCACACTTATGATTGTACCAAAGCCTAAATGGAAAGTGAACATGGATTTCTAAAAACATCCATGTCCAGGTTGCCTAATGCTGTCAATTGTCAATCCTATTGGTGACTACATATTTGTTTTTTTCCTAATTTATATATTCAAACTCAACCCTGTTGAAAATGTCTAATTCTATCACTCACTTTATACTTTGCCTGATTTCCTAATATTTCTATTGATATCTGCTTTTCTACATATTTTCCCCAGTTCAACATAGTGACTGACTCTTCATATGTGCTGACATTTACATTCACTCAACAACCGAAAGTCTATTGCTAAAGGACTTTTGGTCCAAATTCTACACTCACTCTTCTTCCTAAACCTACCGACTATCTTCCTAATCCTATTGAATATCCCTTTTTGACTGGATGTTCTCTCTAAATTCAATCATCCAATGTACAAGGTCCTATGCCATTGTATATCGAATTATCTGAGGCATCTTTGCAGAACATCATTCAAAGCTAAGTATCCCAATCAAGGGCAAAACCCTTCTGGGCTTCAAATCATACCTAGATTTCTGTTTTCCTACTTATATTTCACCTCTATATTCTTGTAAATATTGCAGGTTCCCAATACCATTATTCATCACACAGAATCACTCGTAACCCAAATCAAACCTGTTTTTAACCCCAAGTATACACTGTTCCCTCAATCATTTTACAGAAAAGCAGGGACAGAGTGGTTCTTACAATACAGGAAAGTTGGGGACCTTCCACCTGATGAGAACCTCAAATGTCCATGCACAAATGATACCTGGAGAAGTTGTAGGCAGGTATGAAGCACCTGAGAGAGCAAAAGTCATCTTCCATGGCAAACAACCTGGTCAGGATGAAGGGATGTGTCTGAATCTGCCTCTCTCTCTTCTTATTGTACAGAAGATGGACCAAACCAGGGCTGAGTGGAGAGCTGTTCCCGGGTGCCAATGGTGATATACATTCTACCTTATGAAAGTGTCACAGGAAGTAGGGGAAACCTCCATCTTATGTTACCCTTGGAAGCAACTGTTAGGACAAAGTGGTTGCCAAGGCAGTGACCTCATTCAGTTCCAAAGAATGTGACATACCTCATTTCCTTGGTGATGGAACTCTCTGAACTTGGTATCCAAGAGGCCAGGAACCCAGAGGCAGTCCCAGTCCCAGTCCCAGTGGGCTCACTTGTTTGGATTTACCAAGGACAGAGTCAGTTTTCTTGGTACCTAATGATGTGAGGATGGCCAAATGCCAGGAGAGCTCTGAAGATGGATCTTTCCTGAGAAAACAGGTAGTGGCTAACCACTTTTTCCTGACATCTTCACAGAGTTGGTCAAGGAAACAAGATCTGAGAGAAGACAGGCCATTTCGGGGGAACATAGTATGGCCCACCAGTCAGAGGACACTCCGGATAGTCACAGACGTACTTGGGGGAAGGAGGTGCCTTTGTGGGAGTGGGTGTGGGTTTGTTGTTTTGTCTCATGTTCTGAGAATAGATAGAAAAGGCGGTTTGTTTGGTTTGGAGTGGACAGTTTCTAGTAAGTCATTTGACACGGCGAGTGTTTCTGTTTCTGTGTATCCCACTGTGTTTGTTGTTGTAGACATTAGAAAAGAGAATGCATTAATGGATGTGTCCTGTCTAGTATAAATCTTCCCATGCCCAATATATGAATGGACTGCAGCTTGTCTTATCGATGTGCAACACCTGCTATCTTTCTAAGTTGTAGTTTTCTTCCTGAATTCTGGCCACTCTCCAGAATAGGCTCATGGATTTGTGTCCAAAATATGTACCACCTCCAAGCTCTGTGACATGGCCATGTACTGGATAGCTGAAGAGAATGGCGAGCATCTCAGAAAACTCAGATATCAGTGTGACCAGGAAAGTCTCAGTGCAGAAACCCTGCTTTGGGCCTTTTGCTTACTTATTGTTGTGTTGCACTGAATGTCAGGAAGGTCTTTGCCTCAGGCCACCCCTTTGTGAAGCCTGAAGAAAACAGTTTTCAAATGGAAATGAATGGGCCTCACCTGTGGCTCTTTGCTTAATTGCTTTGGAAAGGGATGTGTCTTTATCAGCCTCTTGGGCCTGTGTGTGGCTGTGACTTAGATTCTCAGCACCTGATGGATCTTAAGAATGATCCCATGTGAGCTTCCAAAACCAAAATGGCAAAAAATTTCATTCATTGTGGATGAAGTCTCTTGCCTTCCTCTGTTAGGTTCCTGCACTCCATCAAATGACAATAGGGATTCTTTGGGTCAAATGAGTTCTTCAAAGCCCTGCAGAGGTACTTGTGTTTTCGCATGACTCTAAATCACCTAAAGAATCGATACCTAAAATCAGTAGGCCTCAAATTGGAGAAACACAGAAGTATTAACGGCAGGCTTATTTGTTCACTCCTGGTTCACAGAAACGGTGTCCAGGCTACCCTGACTTTAGACAAATGAGGGGCAAACGAGCTGATTTTGGACACTGTTTTGGGCTGCGCCCCTCATGGAAACCTCCAGCCAGAGGTTAAGATGATTGACTATATGAAATGAGATGAGGGCCATGTGGGAGTGTTTTGGTTTTAATTTTGGTCATTTGTGTGGCATTGGAAAAAATGACTGGGTCCACGTGGGCTTGAACTCTGGTGTGATTCTCCTTAGAGACTGGGTTTTGGAACTGAACTCAGAGAAGCATTGCCATGAATTTTGTTGGGATTTTAAGAGGCCACGCATGAAAGTCGCTCTTGGAAACTGAGACCTAGGCCCCGGGTGGATTTCCACAGAGGCCTGGGAATCTCAGCAAGGATATCACATGATTTTATTCTTAAAGAAATGGCAGCCATAGTTGAGAGTCAAAACACACATGGACCTCACATTGTAGACCTCAATGGGAATGGCCTAATGTGACCTTTTGTCCACTCTTTGGGAAGCCATGCCTGTGAGAGTTCTCCAGAGATTTCATTGAAATGAGCTTCCTCACCATTTAATGTTTGCTGAATGAACTGAAACCCACAGTGCCTCCAACTTCATGCTTGAAAAATGGCTAGATAAATACCATGAAATTTTTGAAATTCCTATGACCAGGTGGCACTGGAGAAACATTGGATGTCCTGTTGCTGATCATGAGTATACCAGACAGTGCCTTGATTTACTGAGTTTCATGAAAATGGTGTAGAACAGAGATGCCAGAAATTTGGAGCCTGCTGAGTAGTGGGTCTAGAGCAGTGGTGGGGAGGTGTTTGGTAAAACATCCGTGGTAGGGCCATGTGGATCTACCATTGGATTCCAAATGGCTTGTAACTGACATGGTGCAGCCAACAGACCCTTATATGTAAAGGCATCTTGTTATATGGAGAGTTTTCAGAGGAAAATTAAGAATCAGGTTGATATGGACAAGGGGGCAATGGGGCAAGCTGTGAGAGATAGGAGCCTAGTTGGTGCATTCTCTTGCAGACCCTGACCCACCACACGTGACAGAACTCCCTCCAGCACTGCGTCCCAGTTTAGCTCCTAGTATTTCGTGAAACAAATACCAAACTCACAGTGCAGCAGCAAAAACACCACAAAAAGTGGAAGAGGACCAAATGGCTTCACAGTCCACACGGGGAGACACTTAGTCCCCAGTGGCCTCAGTTTACCTACAAAGAGAGGATTCAGCACTGCTTCATCTTGTTCATTGGAAAATAAGAAACCATGTCCTCCAGGTCACATAGATGCAGACCCAGCTTTGATGTTCTCACTACAGAGGAAGCCAAATCTCCTGAAAACAACATATATTTCAAGTGTGGAAGCTCAGAGGCAGTTTCTCAAAAAGTTTTTAGGCCAGCAGAGCTCCATGTTTGTGGAGTGTTTACCCTGTCCCTTAGTTTTGGAAACTCCTCTACCACCTCCAAGGTTGTGAACTCCTGAGCATTTTCCATTCCAGATATGTATTCACTGATTTTGTAACTCTTCTCCTCTAATTGTGTCTTACTTGGGGTGAAGGTAATGTCAAGGCATTGTTCTGGATGAGAGCGGGAGGATATTTGTGCAGCATATATTTACATACACATTGGATTCATTTTCCAATTTTCCATTCGAAATACTGAATCCCTGACACTAACCCATACCTAGTAGACTCAGACTATTCATCCTAATATAATGGAGAAAATTAACTCAACACATTAGAAGTACAAGTACTTCAGAGGAGACATGTTGTATAGTTGGACTTGACCTTTGCATTATATAAGGTAGGAGTTATAAATCTAGTCAAATTTATTTGAAATATTCTCCATGTGTTTTAAACTTAACAAATATGTGAATTTTTGTTTCCTTTTTCTGTAGTCTATTCACACATGTATATTTATATGCATATATAGAATCCTACCAGGTATCACACGTACATTTTTGTGTGGTGGCTGTCTTGGCAGATACAAATTGTGAGAAGAGTTCACTCCTCCTAAATGCTGTTGGAAATGAAATTTCAACTTATAGGAGAGCGTCCTAGTAGAACAACATTATTCATTAGCTCATGTTCATTAAAATAAATATTTTTGCATTTGTGGATGATACATATTTACTGATGAATTTCGATTGGCATTTATATTGGTACTTTTTAATGTCTGTGAGTTGTGTGTGTGTGTGTGTGTGTGTGTGTGTGTGTGTATAGATATAGATATAGATATAGATATACTCTCCAAATTTTTCAAAATATGAAATATATGTGTCTAATATACACTCTCTAAATTCATTCATGTTCATGTATGTGGATTTATAACCCACTTTTCACAAGATGATAATCAGAAATATTCATCCACCTGAAATACATATTTGTTTCCTAGTACTGAAAACTACCTTCAGTGAATGGTGCATACAAATCCTAATTATTCTACAGTAACTGACCCAGTCTAACATCAATGCAAGTAGACTCCTATGGGACATGATATGTAATTTGTCATTCATTTGTATTCGACACTGGTACATTATTGTTTCTTCAGTTTTTGCACATCACAGGATATACATTTCATCCACAAGTTCACAAATTAATAAGCATTTGTTTCAACTTTCACCACTTCTTGCTTCAGAACACATGTATTGTCAGGGTTTCTTGACTGGTCTTTTCATGAGACTTCTTTCCAAACACATTATTTTGAATTTCCATAATCATTTTGAAGCAAACGTCACACACTCTTCATGATAAACCAAAACACAAATATTTCCATTACATATATACCTTGTTGGAATGAATGATTGTATATCAATATACGATTTCCTTTAATTTTTCAGATATCAGTTCAGTTCATTATTTAAAGTTCAAAAAAGTTATATTATTTATTCACAGTATGGTCTATTCATGCTTTTTCTCTATATTCCTAGAAACAGGGTACACCTCTTTGTAACCCCGATTCTCATTTTACATCTTCAATATATTGCTCCCAGAAATGGTGAAAGAAATACTCATGTCACCTCATTATCACAGTAATATTCTGGACAAAAAATGGAAAGGTCACACTTATGATTGTACCAAAGCCTAAATGGAAAGTGAACATGGATTTCTAAAAACATCCATGTCCAGGTTGCCTAATGCTGTCAATTGTCAATCCTATTGGTGACTACAAATTTGTTTTTTTCCTAATTTATATATTCAAACTCAACCCTGTTGAAAATGTCTAATTCTATCACTCACTTTATACTTTGCCTGATTTCCTAATATTTCTATTGATATCTGCTTTTCTACATATTTTCCCCAGTTCAACATAGTGACTGACTCTTCATATGTGCTGACATTTACATTCACTCAACAACCGAAAGTCTATTGCTAAAGGACTTTTGGTCCAAATTCTATACTCACTCTTCTTCCTAAACCTACCGACTATCTTCCTAATCCTATTGAATATCCTTTTTGACTGGATGTTCTCTCTAAATTCAATCATCCAATGTACAAGGTCCTATGCCATTGTATATCGAATTATCTGAGGCATCTTTGCAGAACATCATTCAAAGCTAAGTATCCCAATCAAGGGCAAAACCCTTCTGGGCTTCAAATCATACCTAGATTTCTGTTTTCCTACTTATATTTCACCTCTATATTCTTGTAAATATTGCAGGTTCCCAATACCATTATTCATCACACAGAATCACTCGTAACCCAAATCAAACCTGTTTTTAACCCCAAGTATACACTGTTCCCTCAATCATTTTACAGAAAAGCAGGGACAGAGTGGTTCTTACAATACAGGAAAGTTGGGGACCTTCCACCTGATGAGAACCTCAAATGTCCATGCACAAATGATACCTGGAGAAGTTGTAGGCAGGTATGAAGCACCTGAGAGAGCAAAAGTCATCTTCCATGGCAAACAACCTGGTCAGGATGAAGGGATGTGTCTGAATCTGCCTCTCTCTCTTCTTATTGTACAGAAGATGGACCAAACCAGGGCTGAGTGGAGAGCTGTTCCCGGGTGCCAATGGTGATATACATTCTACCTTATGAAAGTGTCACAGGAAGTAGGGGCAACCTCCATCTTATGTTACCCTTGGAAGCAACTGTTAGGACAAAGTGGTTGCCAAGGCAGTGACCTCATTCAGTTCCAAAGAATGTGACATACCTCATTTCCTTGGTGAAGGAACTCTCTGAACTTGGTATCCAAGAGGCCAGGCACCCAGAGGCAGTCCCAGTCCCAGTCCCAGTGGGCTCACTTGTTTGGATTTACCAAGGACAGAGTCAGTTTTCTTGGTACCTAATGATGTGAGGATGGCCAAATGCCAGGAGAGCTCTGAAGATGGACCTTTCCTGAGAAAACAGGTAGTGGCTAACCACTTTTTCCTGACATCTTCACAGAGTTGGTCAAGGAAACAAGATCTGAGAGAAGACAGGCCATTTCGGGGGAACATAGTATGGCCCACCAGTCAGAGGACACTCCGGATAGTCACAGAAGTACTTGGGGGAAGGAGGTGCCTTTGTGGGAGTGGGTGTGGGTTTGTTGTTTTGTCTCATATTCTGAGAATAGATAGAAAAGGCGGTTTGTTTGGTTTGGAGTGGACAGTTTCTAGTAAGTCATTTGACACGGCGAGTGTTTCTGTTTCTGTGTATCCCACTGTGTCCGTTGTTGTAGACATTAGAAAAGAGAATGCATTAATGGATGTGTCCTGTCTAGTATAAATCTTCCCATGCCCAATATATGAATGGACTGCAGCTTGTCTTATCGATGTGCAACACCTGCTATCTTTCTAAGTTGTAGTTTTCTTCCTGAATTCTGGCCACTCTCCAGAATAGGCTCATGGATTTGTGTCCAAAATATGTACCACCTCCAAGCTCTGTGACATGGCCATGTACTGGATAGCTGAAGAGAATGGCGAGCATCTCAGAAAACTCAGATATCAGTGTGACCAGGAAAGTCTCAGTGCAGAAACCCTGCTTTGGGCCTTTTGCTTACTTATTGTTGTGTTGCACTGAATGTCAGGAAGGTCTTTGCCTCAGGCCACCCCTTTGTGAAGCCTGAAGAAAACAGTTTTCAAATGGAAATGAATGGGCCTCACCTGTGGCTCTTTGCTTAATTGCTTTGGAAAGGGATGTGTCTTTATCAGCCTCTTGGGCCTGTGTGTGGCTGTGACTTAGATTCTCAGCACCTGATGGATCTTAAGAATGATCCCATGTGAGCTTCCAAAACCAAAATGGCAAAAAATTTCATTCATTGTGGATGAAGTCTCTTGCCTTCCTCTGTTAGGTTCCTGCACTCCATCAAATGACAATAGGGATTCTTTGGGTCAAATGAGTTCTTCAAAGCCCTGCAGAGGTACTTGTGTTTTCGCATGACTCTAAATCACCTAAAGAATCGATACCTAAAATCAGTAGGCCTCAAATTGGAGAAACACAGAAGTATTAACGGCAGGCTTATTTGTTCACTCCTGGTTCACAGAAACGGTGTCCAGGCTACCCTGACTTTAGACAAATGAGGGGCAAACGAGCTGATTTTGGACACTGTCTTGGGCTGCGCCCCTCATGGAAACCTCCAGCCAGAG
>NW_027515422.1:0-79876 GCF_048772815.1 Callospermophilus lateralis
GCGTTCGTCTACAGTAGCAGTTTTTATATTTAGATTTCTCTCTCTTCTCTCCTATATAGATAGATGAATTTGGAACTCTAAATCCAACATGGTTTGCAGTAGCTATTTGAAACTTGACAAAATAAAGGAGTTCTCAGATTTGTCTCTATGGTTTGTTTCCTCATCAAGTAGCCCTAGGCACAGACTGTGGAAAAGCACTTTCATTGAGAGGGGTTCCCAAGCTTCTAAGAAATAACGAGTTTCCGAAATACCAGCAAATATTTTTTCACCCAACCTTGATGATACTTGGTGGTCATGATCAGTACACAAATCCCACTTGGCTCACCAAATTTTGTTCTTCTAGGTTGAAGCGTTCGTGTACAGTAGCAGTTTTTATATTTAGGGTTCCCTCTGTTCTCTTCTATATAGAAAGATGAATTTGGAACTCTAAATCCAACATGGTTTGTAGTAGCTCTTTGAAACTTGACAAAATAAAGGAGTTCTCAGTTTTGTAGCTATGGTTTGTTTCCTCTTCAAGAAGCCCCAGGCACAGACTGTGGAAAGCACTTTCATTGAGAGGGGTTGCCAAGCTTCTAAGAAATAACGAGTTTCCGAAATACCAGCAAATATTTTTTCACCCAATCTTGATGATACTTGGTGGTAATGATCAGTACACAAATCCCACATGGGTCACAAAATTTTGTTCTTCTAGGTTGAAGCGTTCGTCTACAATAGCAGTTTTTATATTTAGGTTTCACTCTGTTCTCTCATATATAGAAGATGAATTTGGAACTCTAAATCCAACATGGTTTGTAGTAGCTCTTTGAAACTTGACAAAATAAAGGAATTCTCAGTTTTGTCTCTATGGTTTGTTTCCTCTTTAAGTAGCCCTAGGCAGAGACTCGGGAAAAGCACTTTCATTGAAAGGGGTTGCCAAGCTTCCAAGAAATAACGAGTTTCCGAAATACCAGCAAATATTTTTTCACACAATCTTATTGATACTTGGTGGTAATGATCAGTACACAAATCCCACTTGGCTCACCAAATTTTGTTCTTCTAGGTCGAAGCGTTCGTCTACAATAGCAGTTTTTATATTTAGGTTTCTCTCTGTTCCCTCCTATATAGATAGATGAATTTGGAACTCTAAATCCAACATGGTTTGTAGTAGCTCTTTGAAACTTGACAAAATAAAGGAGGTCTCAGATTTGTCTCTATGGTTTTTTTCCTCTTCAAGTAGCCCTAGGCACAGACTGTGGAAAAGCACTTTCATTGAGAGGGGTTCCCAAGCTTCTAAGAAATAACGAGTTTCCGAAATACCAGCAAATATTTTTTCTCCCAATCTTGATGATACTTGGTGGTAATGATCAGTACACAAATCCCACTTGGCTCACCAAATTTTGGTCTTCTATGTTGAAGCGTTCGTCTACAGTAGCAGTTTTTATATTTAGGTTTCTCTCTGTCTCTCCTAAACAGATAGATGAATTTGGAACTCTAAATCCAACATGGTTTGTAGTAGCTCTTTGAAACGTGACAAAATAAAGGAGTTCTAAGATTTGTCTCTATGGTTTGTTTCCTCTTCAAGAAGCCCTAGGCACAGACTGTGGAAAAGCACTTTCATTAAGAGGGGTTGCCAAGCTTCTAAGAAATAACGAGTTTCCGAAATACCAGCAAATATTTTTTCACACAATCTTGTTGATACTTGGTGGTAATGATCAGTATACAAATCCCACTTGGCTCACCAAATTTTGGTCTTCTAGGTTGAAGCGTTCATCTACAGTAGCAGTTTTTATATTTAGGTTTCTCTCTGTTCTCTCCTATATAGATAGATGTTTTTGGAACACTAAATCCAACATGGTTTGTAGTAGCTCTTTGAAACTTGACAAAGTAAATAGTTCTCAGATTTGTCTCTATGGTTTGTTTCCTCTTCAAGTAGCCCTAGGCACAGACTGTGGAAAAGCACTTTCATTGAGAGGGGTTCCCAAGCTTCTAAGAAATAACGAGTTTCCGAAATACCAGCAAATATTTTTTCACCCAATCTTGATGATACTTGGTGGTAATGATCAGTATACAAATCCCACTTGGCTCACCAAATTTTGGTCTTCTAGGTTGAAGCGTTCGTCTACAGTAGCAGTTTTTATATTTAGGTTTCTCTCTGTTCTCTCCTATATAGATAGATGAATTTGGAACTCTAAATCCAACATGGTTTGTAGTAGCTCTTTGAAACTTGACAAAATAAAGGAGTTCTAAGATTTGTCTCTATGGTTTGTTTCCTCTTCAAGTAGCCCTAGGCACAGACTGTGGAAAAGCACTTTCATTGAGAGGGGTTCCCAAGCTTCTAAGAAATAACGAGTTTCCGAAATACCAGCAAATATTTTTTCACCCAATCTTGATGATACTTGGTGGTCATGATAAGTACACAAATCCCACTTGGCTCACCAAATTTTGTTCTTCTAGGTTGAAGCGTTCATCTACAGTAGCAGTTTTTATATTTAGGGTTCCCTCTGTTCTCTTCTATATAGAAAGATGAATTTGGAACTCTAAATCCAACATGGTTTGTAGTAGCTCTTTGAAACTTGACAAAATAAAGGAGTTCTCAGATTTGTAGCTATGGTTTGTTTCCTCTTCAAGAAGCCCCAGGCACAGACTGTGGAAAGGACTTTCATTGAGAGGGGTTGCCAAGCTTCTAAGAAATAACGAGTTTCCGAAATACCAGCAAATATTTTTTCACCCAATCTTGATGATACTTGGTGGTAATGATCAGTACACAAATCCCACTTGGCTCACCAAATTTTGTTCTTCTAGGTTGAAGCGTTCATCTACAGTAGCAGTTTTTATATTTAGGGTTCCCTCTGTTCTCTTCTATATAGAAAGATGAATTTGGAACTCTAAATCCAACATGGTTTGTAGTAGCTCTTTGAAACTTGACAAAATAAAGGAATTCTCAGTTTTGTCTCTATGGTTTGTTTCCTCTTTAAGTAGCCCTAGGCAGAGACTCGGGAAAAGCACTTTCATTGAAATGGGTTGCCAAGCTTCCAAGAAATAACGAGTTTCCGAAATACCAGCAAATATTTTTTCACACAATCTTGTTGATACTTGGTGGTAATGATCAGTACACAAATCCCACTTGGCTCACCAAATTTTGTTCTTCTAGGTCGAAGCGTTCGTCTACAATAGCAGTTTTTATATTTAGGTTTCTCTCTGTTCCCTCCTATATAGATAGATGAATTTGGAACTCTAAATCCAACATGGTTTGTAGTAGCTCTTTGAAACTTGACAAAATAAAGGAGGTCTCAGATTTGTCTCTATGGTTTGTTTCCTCTTCAAGTAGCCCTAGGCACAGACTGTGGAAAAGCACTTTCATTGAGAGGGGTTCCCAAGCTTCTAAGAAATAACGAGTTTCCGAAATACCAGCAAATATTTTTTCACCCAATCTTGATGATACTTGGTGGTAATGATCAGTACACAAATCCCACTTGGCTCACCAAATTTTGTTCTTCTAGGTTGAAGCGTTCGTCTACAGTAGCAGTTTTTATATTTAGGTTTCTCTCTGTTCTCTCCTATATAGAGAGATGAATTTGGAACTCTAAATCCAACATGGTTTGCAGTAGCTCTTTGAAACTTGACAAAATAAAGGAGTTCTCAGTTTTGTCTCTATGGTTTGTTTCCTCTTAAAGAAGCCCTAGCACAGACTGTGGAGAGCACTTTCATTGAGATGGGTTGCCAAGCTTCTAAGAAATAACGAGTTTCCGAAATACCAGCAAATATTTTTTCACACAATCTTGTTGATACTTGGTGGTAATGATCAGTATACAAATCCCACTTGGCTCACCAAATTTTGGTCTTCTATGTTGAAGCGTTCGTCTACAGTAGCAGTTTTTATATTTAGGTTTCTCTCTGTCTCTCCTATATAGATAGATAAATTTGGAACTCTAAATCCAACATGGTTTGTAGTAGCTCTTTGAAACTTGACAAAGTAAAGTAGTTCTAAGATTTGTCTCTATGGTTTGTTTCCTCTTCAAGAAGCCCTAGGCACAGACTGTGGAAAAGCACTTTCACTAAGAGGGGTTGCAAAGCTTCTACGAAATAACGAGTTTCCGAAATACCAGCAAATATTTTTTCACCCAATCTTGATGATACTTGGTGGTAATGATCAGTACACAAATCCCACTTGGCTTACCAAATTTTGTTCTTCTAGGTTGAAGCGTTCCTCTACAGTAGCAGTTTTTATAATCAAGTTTCCCTCTGTTCTCTCCTATATAGATAGATGAATTTGGAACTCTAAATCCAACATGGTTTGTAGTAGCTCTTTGAAACTTGACAAAATAAAGGAATTCTCAGATTTGTCTCTATGGTTTGTTTCCTCTTCAAGTAGCCCTAGGCACAGACTGTGGAAAAGGACTTTCATTGAGAGGGGTTGCCAAGCTTCTAAGTAATTCCGAGTTTCCGAAATACCAGCAAATATTTTTTCACCCAATCTTGATGATACTTGTTGCTAATGATCAGTACACAAATCCCACTTGGCTCACCAAATTTTGTTCTTCTAGGTTGAAGCGTTCGTCTACAGTAGCAGTTTTTATATTTAGGTTTCCCTCTGTTCTCTCCTATATAGAAAGATGAATTTGGAACTCTAAATCCAACATGGTTTGTAGTAGCTCTTTGAAACTTGATAAAATAAAGGAGTTCTCAGTTTTGTCGCTATGGTTTGTTTCCTATTCAAGTAGCCCCAGGCACAGACTGTGGAAAAGCACTTTCATTGAGAGGGGTTCCCAATCTTCTAAGAAATAACGAGTTTCCGAAATACCAGCAAATATTTTTTCACCCAATCTTGATGACACTTGGTGGTAATGATCAGTACAAAAATCCCACTTGGCTCACCAAATTTTGTTCTTCTAGGTTGAAGCGTTCGTCTACAGTAGCAGTTTTTATATTTAGGTTTCTCTCTGTTCTCTCCTATATAGATAGATGAATTTGGAACTCTAAATCCAACATGGTTTGTAGTAGCTCTTTGAAACTTGACAAAATAAAAGAGGTCTCAGATTTGTCTCTATGGTTTGTTCCCTCTTCAAGTAGCCCTAGGCACAGACTGTGGAAAAGCACTTTCATTGAGAGGGGTTGCCAAGCTTCTAAGAAATAACGAGTTTCCGAAATACCAACAAATATTTTTTCACCCAATCTTGATGATACGTGGTGGTAATGATCAGTACACAAATCCCACTTGGCTCACCAAATTTTGTTCTTCTAGGTTGAATTGTTCTTCGACAGTAGCAGTTTTTATATTTAGGTTTCCCTCTGTTCTCTCCTATATAGATAGATGAATTTGGAACTCCAAATCCAACATGGTTTGTAGTAGCTCTTTGAAACTTGAAAAAATAAAGGAGTTCTCAGTTTTGTCTCTATGGTTTGTTTCCTCTTAAAGTAGCCCTAGGCACAGACTGTGGAAAAGCACTTTCATTAAGAGGGGTTGCCAAGCTTCTAAGAAATAACGAGTTTCCGAAATACCAGCAAATATTTTTTCACCCAATCTTGATGATACTTGGTGGTCATGATCAGTACACAAATCCCACTTGGCTCACCAAATTTTGTTCTTCTAGGTTGAAGCGTTCGTCTACAGTAGCAGTTTTTATATTTAGGTTTCACTCTGTTCTCTCATATATAGATAGATGAATTTGGAACTCTAAATCCAACATGGTTTGTAGTAGCTCTTTGAAACTTGACAAAATAAAGGAGTTCTCAGTTTTGTCTCTATGGATTGTTTCCTCTTCAAGTAGCCCTAGGCACAGACTTTGGAAAGCACTTTCATTGAGATGGGTTGCCAAGCTTCTAAGAAATAACGCGTTTCCGAAATACCAGCAAATATTTTTTTCACACAATCTTATTGATACTTGGTTGTAATTATCAGTACACAAATCCCACTTGGCTCACCAAATTTAGTTCTTCTAGGTTGAAGCGTTCGTGTACAGTAGCAGTTTTTACATTTAGGTTTCCCTCTGTTCTCTCCTATATAGATAGATGAATTTGGAACTCTAAATCCAACATCTTTTGTAGTAGCTCTTTGAAACTTCACAAAAAAAGGAGTTCTCAGATTTGTCTCTATGGTTTGTTTCCTCTTCATGTAGCCCTAAGCAAAGACTGTGGAAAAGCACTTTCATTAAGAGGGGTTGCCAAGCTTCTAAGAAATAACAAGTTTCCGAAATACCAGCAAATATTTTTTCACCCAATCTTGATGATACTTGGTGGTAATGATCAGTACACAAATCCCACTTGGCTTACCATATTTTGTTCTTCTAGGTTGAAGCGTTCCTCTACAGTAGCAGTTTTTATAATCAAGTTTCCCTCTGTTCTCTCATATATAGATAGATGAATTTGGAACTCTAAATCCAACATGGTTTGTAGTAGCTCTTTGAAACTTGACAAAATAAAGGAATTCTCAGATTTGTCTCTATGGTTTGTTTCCTCTTCAAGTAGCCCTAGGCACAGACTGTGGAAAAGGACTTTCATTGAGAGGAGTTGCCAAGCTTCTAAGAAGTAACGAGTTTCCGAAATACCAGCGAATATTTTTTCACCCAATCTTGATGATACTTGTTGCTAATGATCAGTACACAAATCCCACTTGGCTCACCAAATTTTGTTCTTCTAGGTTGAAGCGTTCGTCTACAGTAGCAGTTTTTATATTTAGGTTTCCCTCTGTTCTCTCCTATATAGAAAGATGAATTTGGAACTCTAAATCCAACATGGTTTGTAGTAGCTCTTTGAAACTTGATAAAATAAAGGAGTTCTCAGTTTTGTCGCTATGGTTTGTTTCCTATTCAAGTAGCCCCAGGCACAGACTGTGGAAAAGCACTTTCATTGAGAGGGGTTCCCAATCTTTTAAGAAATAACGAGTTTCCGAAATACCAGCAAATATTTTTTCACCCAATCTTGATGATACATGGTGGTAATGATCAGTACAAAAATCCCACTTGGCTCACCAAATTTTGTTCTTCTAGGTTGAAGCGTTCGTCTACAGTAGCAGTTTTTATATTTAGGTTTCTCTCTGTTCTCTCCTATATAGATAGATGAATTTGGAACTCTAAATCCAACATGGTTTGTAGTAGCTCTTTGAAACTTGACAAAATAAAAGAGGTCTCAGATTTGTCTCTATGGTTTGTTCCCTCTTCAAGTAGCCCTAGGCACAGACAGTGGAAAAGCACTTTCATTGAGAGGGGTTGCCAAGCTTCTAAGAAATAACGAGTTTCCGAAATACCAACAAATATTTTTTCACCCAATCTTGATGATATTTGGTGGTAATGATCAGTACACAAATCCCACTTGGCTCACCAAATTTTGTTCTTCTAGGTTGAAGCGTTCGTCTACAGTAGCAGTTTTTATATTTAGATTTCTCTCTGTTCTCTCCTATATAGATAGATGAATTTGGAACTCTAAATCCAACATGGTTTGCAGTAGCTATTTGAAACTTGACAAAATAAAGGAGTTCTCAGATTTGTCTCTATGGTTTGTTTCCTCATCAAGTAGCCCTAGGCACAGACTGTGGAAAAGCACTTTCATTGAGAGGGGTTCCCAAGCTTCTAAGAAATAACGAGTTTCCGAAATACCAGCAAATATTTTTTCACCCAACCTTGATGATACTTGGTGGTCATGATCAGTACACAAATCCCACTTGGCTCACCAAATTTTGTTCTTCTAGGTTGAAGCGTTCATCTACAGTAGCAGTTTTTATATTTAGGGTTCCCTCTGTTCTCTTCTATATAGAAAGATGAATTTGGAACTCTAAATCCAACATGGTTTGTAGTAGCTCTTTGAAACTTGACAAAATAAAGGAGTTCTCAGTTTTGTAGCTATGGTTTGTTTCCTCTTCAAGAAGCCCCAGGCACAGACTGTGGAAAGCACTTTCATTGAGAGGGGTTGCCAAGCTTCTAAGAAATAACGAGTTTCCGAAATACCAGCAAATATTTTTTCACCCAATCTTGATGATACTTGGTGGTAATGATCAGTACACAAATCCCACATGGGTCACAAAATTTTGTTCTTCTAGGTTGAAGCGTTCGTCTACAATAGCAGTTTTTATATTTAGGTTTCACTCTGTTCTCTCATATATAGAAGATGAATTTGGAACTCTAAATCCAACATGGTTTGTAGTAGCTCTTTGAAACTTGACAAAATAAAGGAATTCTCAGTTTTGTCTCTATGGCTTGTTTCCTCTTTAAGTAGCCCTAGGCAGAGACTCGGGAAAAGCACTTTCATTGAAAGGGGTTGCCAAGCTTCCAAGAAATAACGAGTTTCCGAAATACCAGCAAATATTTTTTCACACAATCTTATTGATACTTGGTGGTAATGATCAGTACACAAATCCCACTTGGCTCACCAAATTTTGTTCTTCTAGGTCGAAGCGTTCGTCTACAATAGCAGTTTTTATATTTAGGTTTCTCTCTGTTCCCTCCTATATAGATAGATGAATTTGGAACTCTAAATCCAACATGGTTTGTAGTAGCTCTTTGAAACTTGACAAAATAAAGGAGGTCTCAGATTTGTCTCTATGGTTTTTTTCCTCTTCAAGTAGCCCTAGGCACAGACTGTGGAAAAGCACTTTCATTGAGAGGGGTTCCCAAGCTTCTAAGAAATAACGAGTTTCCGAAATACCAGCAAATATTTTTTCTCCCAATCTTGATGATACTTGGTGGTAATGATCAGTACACAAATCCCACTTGGTTCACCAAATTTTGGTCTTCTATGTTGAAGCGTTCGTCTACAGTAGCAGTTTTTATATTTAGGTTTCTCTCTGTCTCTCCTAAATAGATAGATGAATTTGGAACTCTAAATCCAACATGGTTTGTAGTAGCTCTTTGAAACGTGACAAAATAAAGGAGTTCTAAGATTTGTCTCTATGGTTTGTTTCCTCTTCAAGAAGCCCTAGGCACAGACTGTGGAAAAGCACTTTCATTAAGAGGGGTTGCCAAGCTTCTAAGAAATAACGAGTTTCCGAAATACCAGCAAATATTTTTTCACACAATCTTGTTGATACTTGGTGGTAATGATCAGTATACAAATCCCACTTGGCTCACCAAATTTTGGTCTTCTAGGTTGAAGCGTTCATCTACAGTAGCAGTTTTTATATTTAGGTTTCTCTCTGTTCTCTCCTATAAATAGATGTTTTTGGAACACTAAATCCAACATGGTTTGTAGTAGCTCTTTGAAACTTGACAAAGTAAATAGTTCTCAGATTTGTCTCTATGGTTTGTTTCCTCTTCAAGTAGCCCTAGGCACAGACTGTGGAAAAGCACTTTCATTGAGAGGGGTTCCCAAGCTTCTAAGAAATAACGAGTTTCCGAAATACCAGCAAATATTTTTTCACCCAATCTTGATGATACTTGGTGGTAATGATCAGTATACAAATCCCACTTGGCTCACCAAATTTTGGTCTTCTAGGTTGAAGCGTTCGTCTACAGTAGCAGTTTTTATATTTAGGTTTCTCTCTGTTCTCTCCTATATAGATAGATGAATTTGGAACTCTAAATCCAACATGGTTTGTAGTAGCTCTTTGAAACTTGACAAAATAAAGGAGTTCTAAGATTTGTCTCTATGGTTTGTTTCCTCTTCAAGTAGCCCTAGGCACAGACTGTGGAAAAGCACTTTCATTGAGAGGGGTTCCCAAGCTTCTAAGAAATAACGAGTTTCCGAAATACCAGCAAATATTTTTTCACCCAATCTTGATGATACTTGGTGGTCATGATCAGTACACAAATCCCACTTGGCTCACCAAATTTTGTTCTTCTAGGTTGAAGCGTTCATCTACAGTAGCAGTTTTTATATTTAGGGTTCCCTCTGTTCTCTTCTATATAGAAAGATGAATTTGGAACTCTAAATCCAACATGGTTTGTAGTAGCTCTTTGAAACTTGACAAAATAAAGGAGTTCTCAGATTTGTAGCTATGGTTTGTTTCCTCTTCAAGAAGCCCCAGGCACAGACTGTGGAAAGGACTTTCATTGAGAGGGGTTGCCAAGCTTCTAAGAAATAACGAGTTTCCGAAATACCAGCAAATATTTTTTCACCCAATCTTGATGATACTTGGTGGTAATGATCAGTACACAAATCCCACTTGGCTCACCAAATTTTGTTCTTCTAGGTTGAAGCGTTCATCTACAGTAGCAGTTTTTATATTTAGGGTTCCCTCTGTTCTCTTCTATATAGAAAGATGAATTTGGAACTCTAAATCCAACATGGTTTGTAGTAGCTCTTTGAAACTTGACAAAATAAAGGAATTCTCAGTTTTGTCTCTATGGTTTGTTTCCTCTTTAAGTAGCCCTAGGCAGAGACTCGGGAAAAGCACTTTCATTGAAATGGGTTGCCAAGCTTCCAAGAAATAACGAGTTTCCGAAATACCAGCAAATATTTTTTCACACAGTCTTGTTGATACTTGGTGGTAATGATCAGTACACAAATCCCACTTGGCTCACCAAATTTTGTTCTTCTAGGTCGAAGCGTTCGTCTACAATAGCAGTTTTTATATTTAGGTTTCTCTCTGTTCCCTCCTATATAGATAGATGAATTTGGAACTCTAAATCCAACATGGTTTGTAGTAGCTCTTTGAAACTTGACAAAATAAAGGAGGTCTCAGATTTGTCTCTATGGTTTGTTTCCTCTTCAAGTAGCCCTAGGCACAGACTGTGGAAAAGCACTTTCATTGAGATCGGTTCCCAAGCTTCTAAGAAATAACGAGTTTCCGAAATACCAGCAAATATTTTTTCACCCAATCTTGATGATACTTGGTGGTAATGATCAGTACACAAATCCCACTTGGCTCACCAAATTTTGTTCTTCTAGGTTGAAGCGTTCGTCTACAGTAGCAGTTTTTATATTTAGGTTTCTCTCTGTTCTCTCCTATATAGAGAGATGAATTTGGAACTCTAAATCCAACATGGTTTGCAGTAGCTCTTTGAAACTTGACAAAATAAAGGAGTTCTCAGTTTTGTCTCTATGGTTTGTTTCCTCTTAAAGAAGCCCTAGCACAGACTGTGGAGAGCACTTTCATTGAGATGGGTTGCCAAGCTTCTAAGAAATAACGAGTTTCCGAAATACCAGCAAATATTTTTTCACACAATCTTGTTGATACTTGGTGGTAATGATCAGTATACAAATCCCACTTGGCTCACCAAATTTTGGTCTTCTATGTTGAAGCGTTCGTCTACAGTAGCAGTTTTTATATTTAGGTTTCTCTCTGTCTCTCCTATATAGATAGATAAATTTGGAACTCTAAATCCAACATGGTTTGTAGTAGCTCTTTGAAACTTGACAAAATAAAGTAGTTCTAAGATTTGTCTCTATGGTTTGTTTCCTCTTCAAGAAGCCCTAGGCACAGACTGTGGAAAAGCACTTTCACTAAGAGGGGTTGCAAAGCTTCTAAGAAATAACGAGTTTCCGAAATACCAGCAAATATTTTTTCACACAATCTTGTTGATACTTGGTGGTAATGATCAGTATACAAATCCCACTTGGCTCACCAAATTTTGGTCTTCTAGGTTGAAGCGTTCATCTACAGTAGCAGTTATTATATTTAGGTTTCTCTCTGTTCTCTCCTATATAGATAGATTAATTTGGAACACTAAATCCAACATGGTTTGTAGTAGCTCTTTGAAACTTGACAAAATAAATAGTTCTCAGATTTGTCTCTATCGTTTGTTTCCTCTTCAAGTATCCCTAGGCACAGACTGTGGAAAAGCACTTTCATTGAGAGGGGTTCCCAAGCTTCTAAGAAATAACGAGTTTCCGAAATAAAAGCAAACATTTTTTCACCCAATCTTGATGATACTTGGTGGTAATGATCAGTATACGAATCCCACTTGGCTCACCAAATTTTGTTCTTCTAGGTTGAAGCGTTCGTCTACAGTAGCAGTTTTTATATTTAGATTTCACTCTGTTCTCTCATATATAGATAGATGAATTTGGAACCTTAAATCCAACATGGTTTGTAGTAGCTCTTTGAAACTTGACAAAATAAAGGAGTTCTCAGTTTTGTCTCTATGGATTGTTTCCTCTTCAAGTAGCCCTAGGCACAGACTGTGGAAAGTACTTTCATTGAGATGGGTTGCCAAGCTTCTAAGAAATAACGGGTTTCCAAAATACCAGCAAATATTTTTTCACACAATCTTGTTGATACTTGGTGGTAATGATCAGTACACAAATCCCACTTGGCTCACCAAATTTAGTTCTTCTAGGTTGAAGCGTTCGTGTACAGTAGCAGTTTTTATATTTAGGTTTCCCTCTGTTCTCTCCTATATAGATAGATGAATTTGGAACTCTAAATCCAACATGGTTTGTAGTAGCTCTTTGAAACTTGACAAAATAAAGGAATTCTCAGATTTGTCTCTATGGTTTGTTTCCTCTTCAAGTAGCCCTAGGCACAGACTGTGGAAAAGGACTTTCATTGAGAGGAGTTGCCAAGCTTCTAAGAAATAACGATTTTCCGAAATACCAGCGAATATTTTTTCACCCAATCTTGATGATACTTGTTGCTAATGATCAGTACACAAATCCCACTTGGCTCACCAAATTTTGTTCTTCTAGGTTGAAGCGTTCGTCTACAGTAGCAGTTTTTATATTTAGGTTTCCCTCTGTACTCTCCTATATAGAAAGATGAATTTGGAACTCTAAATCCAACATGGTTTGTAGTAGCTCTTTGAAACTTGATAAAATAAAGGAGTTCTCAGTTTTGTCGCTATGGTTTGTTTCCTATTCAAGTAGCCCCAGGCACAGACTGTGGAAAAGCACTTTCATTGAGAGGGGTTCCCAATCTTCTAAGAAATAACGAGTTTCCGAAATACCAGCAAATATTTTTTCACCCAATCTTGATGATACATGGTGGTAATGATCAGTGCAAAAATCCCACTTGGCTCACCAAATTTTGTTCTTCTAGGTTGAAGCGTTCGTCTACAGTAGCAGTTTTTATATTTAGGTTTCTCTCTGTTCTCTCCTATATAGATAGATGAATTTGGAACTCTAAATCCAACATGGTTTGTAGTAGCTCTTTGAAACTTGACAAAATAAAAGAGGTCTCAGATTTGTCTCTATGGTTTGTTCCCTCTTCAAGTAGCCCTAGGCACAGACTGTGGAAAAGCACTTTCATTGAGAGGGGTTGCCAAGCTTCTAAGAAATAACGAGTTTCCGAAATACCAACAAATATTTTTTCACCCAATCTTGATGATACTTGGTGGTAATGATCAGTACACAAATCCCACTTGGCTCACCAAATTTTGGTCTTCTAGGTTGAAGCGTTCGTCTACAGTAGCAGTTTTTATATTTAGATTTCTCTCTGTTCTCTCCTATATAGATAGATGAATTTGGAACTCTAAATCCAACATGGTTTGCAGTAGCTATTTGAAACTTGACAAAATAAAGGAGTTCTCAGATTTGTCTCTATGGTTTGTTTCCTCATCAAGTAGCCCTAGGCACAGACTGTGGAAAAGCACTTTCATTGAGAGGGGTTCCCAAGCTTCTAAGAAATAACGAGTTTCCGAAATACCAGCAAATATTTTTTCACCCAACCTTGATGATACTTGGTGGTCATGATCAGTACACAAATCCCACTTGGCTCACCAAATTTTGTTCTTCTAGGTTGAAGCGTTCATCTACAGTAGCAGTTTTTATATTTAGGGTTCCCTCTGTTCTCTTCTATATAGAAAGATGAATTTGGAACTCTAAATCCAACATGGTTTGTAGTAGCTCTTTGAAACTTGACAAAATAAAGGAGTTCTCAGTTTTGTAGCTATGGTTTGTTTCCTCTTCAAGAAGCCCCAGGCACAGACTGTGGAAAGCACTTTCATTGAGAGGGGTTGCCAAGCTTCTAAGAAATAACGAGTTTCCGAAATACCAGCAAATATTTTTTCACCCAATCTTTATGATACTTAGTGGTAATGATCAGTACACAAATCCCACATGGGTCACAAAATTTTGTTCTTCTAGGTTGAAGCGTTCGTCTACAATAGCAGTTTTTATATTTAGGTTTCACTCTGTTCTCTCATATATAGAAGATGAATTTGGAACTCTAAATCCAACATGGTTTGTAGTAGCTCTTTGAAACTTGACAAAATAAAGGAATTCTCAGTTTTGTCTCTATGGTTTGTTTCCTCTTTAAGTAGCCCTAGGCAGAGACTCGGGAAAAGCACTTTCATTGAAAGGGGTTGCCAAGCTTCCAAGAAATAACGAGTTTCCGAAATACCAGCAAATATTTTTTCACACAATCTTATTGATACTTGGTGGTAATGATCAGTACACAAATCCCACTTGGCTCACCAAATTTTGTTCTTCTAGGTCGAAGCGTTCGTCTACAATAGCAGTTTTTATAATTAGGTTTCACTCTGTGCTCTCATATATAGATAGATGAATTTGGAACTCTAAATCCAACATGGTTTGTAGTAGCTCTTTGAAACTTGACAAAATAAAGGAGGTCTCAGATTTGTCTCTATGGTTTGTTTCCTCTTCAAGTAGCCCTAGGCACAGACTGTGGAAAAGCACTTTCATTGAGAGGGGTTCCCAAGCTTCTAAGAAATAACGAGTTTCCGAAATACCAGCAAATATTTTTTCTCCCAATCTTGATGATACTTGGTGGTAATGATCAGTACACAAATCCCACTTGGCTCACCAAATTTTGGTCTTCTATGTTGAAGCGTTCGTCTACAGTAGCAGTTTTTATATTTAGGTTTCTCTCTGTCTCTCCTATATAGATAGATGAATTTGGAACTCTAAATCCAACATGGTTTGTAGTAGCTCTTTGAAACGTGACAAAATAAAGGAGTTCTAAGATTTGTCTCTATGGTTTGTTTCCTCTTCAAGAAGCCCTAGGCACAGACTGTGGAAAAGCACTTTCATTAAGAGGGGTTGCCAAGCTTCTAAGAAATAACGAGTTTCCGAAACACCAGCAATTATTTTTTCACACAATCTTGTTGATACTTGGTGGTAATGATCAGTATACAAATCATACTTGGCTCACCAAATTTTGGTCTTCTAGGTTGAAGCGTTCATCTACAGTAGCAGTTTTTATATTTAGGTTTCTCTCTGTTCTCTCCTATATAGATAGATGTATTTGGAACACTAAATCCAACATGGTTTGTAGTAGCTCTTTGAAATTTGACAAAATAAATAGTTCTCAGATTTGTCTCTATGGTTTGTTTCCTCTTCAAGTAGCCCTAGGCACAGACTGTGGAAAAGCACTTTCATTGAGAGGGGTTCCCAAGCTTCTAAGAAATAACGAGTTTCCGAAATACCAGCAAATATTTTTTCACCCAATCTTGATGATACTTGGTGGTAATGATCAGTATACAAATCCCACTTGGCTCACCAAATTTTGGTCTTCTAGGTTGAAGCGTTCGTCTACAGTAGCAGTTTTTATATTTAGGTTTCTCTCTGTTCTCTCCTATATAGATAGATGAATTTGGAACTCTAAATCCAACATGGTTTGTAGTAGCTCTTTGAAACTTGACAAAATAAAGGAGTTCTAACATTTGTCTCTATGGTTTGTTTCCTCTTCAAGTAGCCCTAGGCACAGACTGTGGAAAAGCACTTTCATTGAGAGGGGTTCCCAAGCTTCTAAGAAATAACGAGTTTCCGAAATACCAGCAAATATTTTTTCACCCAATCTTGATGATACTTGGTGGTCATGATAAGTACACAAATCCCACTTGGCTCACCAAATTTTGTTCTTCTAGGTTGAAGCGTTCATCTACAGTAGCAGTTTTTATATTTAGGGTTCCCTCTGTTCTCTTCTATATAGAACGATGAATTTGGAACTCTAAATCCAACATGGTTTGTAGTAGCTCTTTGAAACTTGACAAAATAAAGGAGTTCTCAGATTTGTAGCTATGGTTTGTTTCCTCTTCAAGAAGCCCCAGGCACAGACTGTGGAAAGGACTTTCATTGAGAGGGGTTGCCAAGCTTCTAAGAAATAACGAGTTTCCGAAATACCAGCAAATATTTTTTCACCCAATCTTGATGATACTTGGTGGTAATGATCAGTACACAAATCCCACTTGGCTCACCAAATTTTGTTCTTCTAGGTTGAAGCGTTCATCTACAGTAGCAGTTTTTATATTTAGGGTTCCCTCTGTTCTCTTCTATATAGAAAGATGAATTTGGAACTCTAAATCCAACATGGTTTGTAGTAGCTCTTTGAAACTTGACAAAATAAAGGAATTCTCAGTTTTGTCTCTATGGTTTGTTTCCTCTTTAAGTAGCCCTAGGCAGAGACTCGGGAAAAGCACTTTCATTGAAATGGGTTGCCAAGCTTCCAAGAAATAACGAGTTTCCGAAATACCAGCAAATATTTTTTCACACAATCTTGTTGATACTTGGTGGTAATGATCAGTACACAAATCCCACTTGGCTCACCAAATTTTGTTCTTCTAGGTCGAAGCGTTCGTCTACAATAGCAGTTTTTATATTTAGGTTTCTCTCTGTTCCCTCCTATATAGATAGATGAATTTGGAACTCTAAATCCAACATGGTTTGTAGTAGCTCTTTGAAACTTGACAAAATAAAGGAGGTCTCAGATTTGTCTCTATGGTTTGTTTCCTCTTCAAGTAGCCCTAGGCACAGACTGTGGAAAAGCACTTTCATTGAGAGGGGTTCCCAAGCTTCTAAGAAATAACGAGTTTCCGAAATACCAGCAAATATTTTTTCACCCAATCTTGATGATACTTGGTGGTAATGATCAGTACACAAATCCCACTTGGCTCACCAAATTTTGTTCTTCTAGGTTGAAGCGTTCGTCTACAGTAGCAGTTTTTATATTTAGGTTTCTCTCTGTTCTCTCCTATATAGAGAGATGAATTTGGAACTCTAAATCCAACATGGTTTGCAGTAGCTCTTTGAAACTTGACAAAATAAAGGAGTTCTCAGTTTTGTCTCTATGGTTTGTTTCCTCTTAAAGAAGCCCTAGCACAGACTGTGGAGAGCACTTTCATTGAGATGGGTTGCCAAGCTTCTAAGAAATAACGAGTTTCCGAAATACCAGCAAATATTTTTTCACACAATCTTGTTGATACTTGGTGGTAATGATCAGTATACAAATCCCACTTGGCTCACCAAATTTTGGTCTTCTATGTTGAAGCGTTCGTCTACAGTAGCAGTTTTTATATTTAGGTTTCTCTCTGTCTCTCCTATATAGATAGATAAATTTGGAACTCTAAATCCAACATGGTTTGTAGTAGCTCTTTGAAACGTGACAAAATAAAGTAGTTCTAAGATTTGTCTCTATGGTTTGTTTCCTCTTCAAGAAGCCCTAGGCACAGACTGTGGAAAAGCACTTTCACTAAGAGGGGTTGCCAAGCTTCTAAGAAATAACGAGTTTCCGAAATACCAGCAAATATTTTTTCACACAATCTTGTTGATACTTGGTGGTAATGATCAGTATACAAATCCCACTTGGCTCACCAAATTTTGGTCTTCTAGGTTGAAGCGTTCATCTACAGTAGCAGTTTTTATATTTAGGTTTCTCTCTGTTCTCTCCTATATAGATAGATGTATTTGGAACACTAAATCCAACATGGTTTGTAGTAGCTCTTTGAAATTTGACAAAATAAATAGTTCTCAGATTTGTCTCTATGGTTTGTTTCCTCTTCAAGTAGCCCTAGGCACAGACTGTGGAAAAGCACTTTCATTGAGAGGGGTTCCCAAGCTTCTAAGAAATAACGAGTTTCCGAAATACCAGCAAATATTTTTTCACCCAATCTTGATGATACTTGGTGGTAATGATCAGTATACAAATCCCACTTGGCTCACCAAATTTTGGTCTTCTAGGTTGAAGCGTTCGTCTACAGTAGCAGTTTTTATATTTAGGTTTCTCTCTGTTCTCTCCTATATAGATAGATGAATTTGGAACTCTAAATCCAACATGGTTTGTAGTAGCTCTTTGAAACTTGACAAAATAAAGGAGTTCTAACATTTGTCTCTATGGTTTGTTTCCTCTTCAAGTAGCCCTAGGCACAGACTGTGGAAAAGCACTTTCATTGAGAGGGGTTCCCAAGCTTCTAAGAAATAACGAGTTTCCGAAATACCAGCAAATATTTTTTCACCCAATCTTGATGATACTTGGTGGTCATGATAAGTACACAAATCCCACTTGGCTCACCAAATTTTGTTCTTCTAGGTTGAAGCGTTCATCTACAGTAGCAGTTTTTATATTTAGGGTTCCCTCTGTTCTCTTCTATATAGAAAGATGAATTTGGAACTCTAAATCCAACATGGTTTGTAGTAGCTCTTTGAAACTTGACAAAATAAAGGAGTTCTCAGATTTGTAGCTATGGTTTGTTTCCTCTTCAAGAAGCCCCAGGCACAGACTGTGGAAAGGACTTTCATTGAGAGGGGTTGCCAAGCTTCTAAGAAATAACGAGTTTCCGAAATACCAGCAAATATTTTTTCACCCAATCTTGATGATACTTGGTGGTAATGATCAGTACACAAATCCCACTTGGCTCACCAAATTTTGTTCTTCTAGGTTGAAGCGTTCATCTACAGTAGCAGTTTTTATATTTAGGGTTCCCTCTGTTCTCTTCTATATAGAAAGATGAATTTGGAACTCTAAATCCAACATGGTTTGTAGTAGCTCTTTGAAACTTGACAAAATAAAGGAATTCTCAGTTTTGTCTCTATGGTTTGTTTCCTCTTTAAGTAGCCCTAGGCAGAGACTCGGGAAAAGCACTTTCATTGAAATGGGTTGCCAAGCTTCCAAGAAATAACGAGTTTCCGAAATACCAGCAAATATTTTTTCACACAATCTTGTTGATACTTGGTGGTAATGATCAGTACACAAATCCCACTTGGCTCACCAAATTTTGTTCTTCTAGGTCGAAGCGTTCGTCTACAATAGCAGTTTTTATATTTAGGTTTCTCTCTGTTCCCTCCTATATAGATAGATGAATTTGGAACTCTAAATCCAACATGGTTTGTAGTAGCTCTTTGAAACTTGACAAAATAAAGGAGGTCTCAGATTTGTCTCTATGGTTTGTTTCCTCTTCAAGTAGCCCTAGGCACAGACTGTGGAAAAGCACTTTCATTGAGAGGGGTTCCCAAGCTTCTAAGAAATAACGAGTTTCCGAAATACCAGCAAATATTTTTTCACCCAATCTTGATGATACTTGGTGGTAATGATCAGTACACAAATCCCACTTGGCTCACCAAATTTTGTTCTTCTAGGTTGAAGCGTTCGTCTACAGTAGCAGTTTTTATATTTAGGTTTCTCTCTGTTCTCTCATATATAGAGAGATGAATTTGGAACTCTAAATCCAACATGGTTTGCAGTAGCTCTTTGAAACTTGACAAAATAAAGGAGTTCTCAGTTTTGTCTCTATGGTTTGTTTCCTCTTAAAGAAGCCCTAGCACAGACTGTGGAGAGCACTTTCATTGAGATGGGTTGCCAAGCTTCTAAGAAATAACGAGTTTCCGAAATACCAGCAAATATTTTTTCACACAATCTTGTTGATACTTGGTGGTAATGATCAGTATACAAATCCCACTTGGCTCACCAAATTTTGGTCTTCTATGTTGAAGCGTTCGTCTACAGTAGCAGTTTTTATATTTAGGTTTCTCTCTGTCTCTCCTATATAGATAGATAAATTTGGAACTCTAAATCCAACATGGTTTGTAGTAGCTCTTTGAAACTTGACAAAATAAAGTAGTTCTAAGATTTGTCTCTATGGTTTGTTTCCTCTTCAAGAAGCCCTAGGCACAGACTGTGGAAAAGCACTTTCACTAAGAGGGGTTGCCAAGCTTCTAAGAAATAACGAGTTTCCGAAATACCAGCAAATATTTTTTCACACAATCTTGTTGATACTTGGTGGTAATGATCAGTATACAAATCCCACTTGGCTCACCAAATTTTGGTCTTCTAGGTTGAAGCGTTCATCTACAGTAGCAGTTTTTATATTTAGGTTTCTCTCTGTTCTCTCCTATATAGATAGATTAATTAGGAACACTAAATCCAACATGGTTTGTAGTAGCTCTTTGAAACTTGACAAAATAAATAGTTCTCAGATTTGTCTCTATCGTTTGTTTCCTCTTCAAGTATCCCTAGGCACAGACTGTGGAAAAGCACTTTCATTGAGAGGGGTTCCCAAGCTTCTAAGAAATAACGAGTTTCCGAAATACCAGCAAACATTTTTTCACCCAATCTTGATGATACTTGGTGGTAATGATCAGTATACGAATCCCACTTGGCTCACCAAATTTTGTTCTTCTAGGTTGAAGCGTTCGTCTACAGTAGCAGTTTTTATATTTAGATTTCACTCTGTTCTCTCATATATAGATAGATGAATTTGGAACCTTAAATCCAACATGGTTTGTAGTAGCTCTTTGAAACTTGACAAAATAAAGGAGTTCTCAGTTTTGTCTCTATGGATTGTTTCCTCTTCAAGTAGCCCTAGGCACAGACTGTGGATAGTACTTTCATTGAGATGGGTTGCCAAGCTTCTAAGAAATAACGCGTTTCCAAAATACCAGCAAATATTTTTTCACACAATCTTGTTGATACTTGGTGGTAATGATCAGTACACAAATCCCACTTCTCTCACCAAATTTAGTTCTTCTAGGTTGAAGCGTTCGTGTACAGTAGCAGTTTTTATATTTAGGTTTCCCTCTGTTCTCTCCTATATAGATAGATGAATTTGGAACTCTAAATCCAACATGGTTTGTAGTAGCTCTTTGAAAATTGACAAAATAAAGGAGTTCTCATATTTGTCTCTATGGTTTGTTTCCTCTTCAAGTAGCCCTAGGCACAGACTGTGGAAAAGCACTTTCATTGAGAGGGGTTGCCAAGCTTCTAAGAAATAACGAGTTTCCGAAATACCAGCGAATATTTTTTCACCCAATCTTGATGATACTTGTTGCTAATGATCAGTACACAAATCCCACTTGGCTCACCAAATTTTGTTCTTCTAGGTTGAAGCGTTCGTCTACAGTAGCAGTTTTTATATTTAGGGTTCCCTCTGTTCTCTCCTATATTGAAAGATGGATTTGGAACTCTAAATCCAACATGGTTTGTAGTAGCTCTTTGAAACTTGACAAAATAAAGGAGTTCTCAGTTTTGTCGCTATGGTTTTTTCCTCTTCAAGTAGCCCCAGGCACAGACTGTGGAAAGCATTTTAATTGAGAGGGGTTGAAAGCTTCTAAGAAATAACGAGTTTCCGAAATACCAGCAAATATTTTTTCACCCAATCTTGATGATACTTGGTGGTAATGATCAGTACACAAATCCCACTTGGGTCACCAAATTTTGTTCTTCTAGGTTGAAGCATTCGTCTACAGTAGCAGTTGTTATATTTAGGTTTCACTCTGTTCTCTCATATATAGATAGATGAATTTGGAACTCTAAATCCAACATGGTTTGTAGTAGCTCTTTGAAACTTGACAAAATAAAGGAATTCTCAGTTTTGTCTCTATGGTTTGTTTCCTCTTTAAGTACCCCTAGGCAGAGACTCGGGAAAAGCACTTTCATTGAAAGGGGTTGCCAATCTTCCAAGAAATAACGAGTTTCCGAAATACCAGCAAATATTTTTTCACACAATCTTGTTGATACTTGGTGGTAATGATCAGTACACAAATCCCACTTGGCTCACCGAATTTTGTTCTTCTAGGTTGAAGCGTTCGTCTACAGTAGCAGTTTTTATATTTAGGTTTTCCTCTGTTCTCTCCTATATAGATAGGTGAATTTGGAACTCTAAATCCAACATGGTTTGTAGTAGCTCTTTGAAACTTGACAAAATAAAGCAGTTCTCAGTTTTCTCTCTATGGATTGTTTCCTCTTCAAGTAGCCCTAGGCACAGACTCTGGAAAGCACTTTCATGAGATAGGTTGCCAAGCTTCTAAGAAATAACGCGTTTCCGAAATACCAGCAAATATTTTTTCACACAATCTTGTTGATACTTGGTGGTAATGATCAGTATACAAATCCCACTTGGCTCACCAAATTTAGTTCTTCTAGGTTGAAGCGTTCGTGTACAGTAGCAGTTTTTATATTTAGGTTTCCCTCTGTTCTCTAATATAGATAGATAAATTTATAACTCTAAATCCAACATGGTTTGTATTAGCTCTTTGAAACTTGACAAAATAAAGGAGTTCTCAGTTTTGTCTCTATGGTTTGTTTCGTCTTCAAGTAGCCCTAGGCACAGACTGTGGGAAAAGCACTTTCATTGAGAGGGGTTGCCAAGCTTCTAAGAAATGACGAGTTTCCGAAATACCAGCAAATATTTTTTCACACAATCTTGTTGATACTTGGTGGTAATGATCAGTAGACAAATCCCACTTGGCTCACCAAATTTTGATCTTCTAGGTTGAAGCGTTCGTCTACAGTAGCAGTTTTTATATTTAGGTTTCTCTCTGTTCTCTCCTATATAGATAGATGAATTTGGAACTCTAAATCCAACATGGTTTGTAGTAGCTCTTTGAAACTTGACAAAATAAAGGAGGTCTCAGATTTGTCTCTATGGTTTGTTTCCTCTTCAAGTAGCCCTAGGCACAGACTGTGGAAAAGCACTTTCATTGAGAGGGGTTGCCAAGCTTCCAAGAAATAACGAGTTTCCGAAATACCAGCAAATATTTTTTCACCCAATCTTGATGATACTTGGTGGTAATGATCAGTACACAAATCCCACTTGGCTCACCAAATTTTGTTCTTCTAGGTTGAAGCGTTCGTCTACAGTAGCAGTTTTTATATTTAGGTTTTCCTCTGTTCTCTCCTATATAGATAGGTGAATTTGGAACTCTAAATCCAACATGGTTTGTAGTAGCTCTTTGAAACTTGACAAAATAAAGCAGTTCTCAGTTTTCTCTCTATGGATTGTTTCCTCTTCAAGTAGCCCTAGGCACAGACTCTGGAAAGCACTTTCATTGAGATGGGTTGCCAAGCTTCTAAGAAATAACGCGTTTCCGAAATACCAGCAAATATTTTTTCACACAATCTTGTTGATACTTGGTGGTAATGATCAGTACACAAATCCCACTTGGCTCACCAAATTTTGTTCTTCTAGGTTGAAGCGTTCGTCTACAGTAGCAGTTTTCATATTTAGGTTTCTCTCTGTTCTCTCCTATATAGATAGATGAATTTGGAACTCTAAATCCAACATGGTTTGTAGTAGCTCTTTGAAACTTGACAAAATAAAGGAGGTCTCAGATTTGTCTCTATGGTTTGTTTCCTCTTCAAGTAGCCCTAGGCACAGACAGTGGAAAAGCACTTTCATTGAGAGGGGTTGCCAAGCTTCTAAGAAATAACGAGTTTCCGAAATACCAGCAAATATTTTTTCACCCAATCTTGATGATACTTGGTGGTAATGATCAGTACACAAATCCCACTTGGCTCACCAAATTTTGTTCTTCTAGGTTGAAGCGTTCGTCTACAGTAGCAGTTTTTATATTTAGGTTTTCCTCTGTTCTCTCCTATATAGATAGGTGAATTTGTAACTCTAAATCCAACATGGTTTGTAGTAGCTCTTTGAAACTTGACAAAATAAAGCAGTTCTCAGTTTTCTCTCTATGGATTGTTTCCTCTTCAAGTAGCCCTAGGCACAGACTCTGGAAAGCACTTTCATTGAGATGGGTTGCCAAGCTTCTAAGAAATAACGAGTTTCCGAAATACCAGCAAATATTTTTTCACACAATCTTGTTGATACTTGGTGGTAATGATCAGTATACAAATCCCACTTGGCTCACCATATTTAGTTCTTCTAGGTTGAAGCGTTCGTGTACAGTAGCAGTTTTTATATTTAGGTTTCCCTCTGTTCTCTCCTATATAGATAGATAAATTTGGAACTCTAAATCCAACATGGTTTGTAGTAGCTCTTTGAAACTTGACAAAATAAAGGAGTTCTCAGATGTGTCTCTATGGTTTGTTTCGTCTTCAAGTAGCCCTAGGCACAGACTGTGGAAAAGCACTTTCATTGAGAGGGTTCCCAAGCTTCTAAGAAATAACGAGTTTCCGAAATACCAGCAAATATTTTTTCACCCAATCTTGATGATACTTGGTGGTCATGATCAGTACACAAATCCCACTTGGCTCACCAAATTTTGTTCTTCTAGGTTGAAGCGTTCGTCTACAGTAGCAGTTTTTATATTTAGGTTTCTCTCTGTTCTCTCCTATATAGATAGATGAATTTGGAACTCTAAATCCAACATGGTTTGTAGTAGCTCTTTGAAACTTGACAAAATAAAGGAGGTCTCAGATTTGTCTCTATGGTTTGTTTCCTCTTCAAGTAGCCCTAGGCACAGACTGTGGAAAAGCACTTTCATTGAGAGGGGTTGCCAAGCTTATAAGAAATAACGAGTTTCCGAAATACCAGCAAATATTTTTTCACCCAATCTTGATGATACTTGGTGGTAATGATCAGTACACAAATCCCACTTGGCTCACCAAATTTTGTTCTTCTAGGTTGAAGCGTTCGTCTACAGTAGCAGTTTTTATATTTAGGTTTTCCTCTGTTCTCTCCTATATAGATAGGTGAATTTGGAAATCTAAATCCAACATGGTTTGTAGTAGCTCTTGAAACTTGACAAAATAAAGCAGTTCTCAGTTTTCTCTCTATGGATTGTTTCCTCTTCAAGTAGCCCTAGGCACAGACTCTGGAAAGCACTTTCATTGAGATGGGTTGCCAAGCTTCTAAGAAATAACGCGTTTCCCAAATACCAGCAAATATTTTTTCACACAATCTTGTTGATACTTGGTGGTAATGATTAGTACACAAATCCCACTTGGCTCACCAAATTTAGTTCTTCTAGGTTGAAGCGTTCGTGTACAGTAGCAGTTTTTATATTTAGGTTTCCCTCTGTTCTCTCCTATATAGATAGGTAAATTTGGAACTCTAAATCCAACATGGTTTGTAGTAGCTCTTTGAAACTTGACAAAATAAAGGAGTTCTCAGATTTGTCTCCATGGTTTGTTTCCTCTTCAAGTAGCCCTAGGCACAGACTGTGGAAAGCACTTTCATTGAGATGGGTTGCCAAGCTTCTAAGAAATAACGAGTTTCCGAAATACCAGCAAATATTTTTTCACACAATCTTGTTGATACTTGGTGGTAATGATCAGTACACAAATCCACTTGGCTCACCAAATTTTGTTCTTCTAGGTTGAAGCGTTCGTCTACAGTAGCAGTTTTCATATTTAGGTTTCCCTCTGTTCTCTGATATATAGATAGATAAATTTGGAACTCTAAATTAAACATGGTTTGTAGTAGCTCTTTGAAACTTGACAAATAAAGGAGTTCTCAGATGTGTCTCTATGGTTTGTTTCGTCTTCAAGTAGCCCTAGGCACAGACTGTGGAAAAGCACTTTCATTGAGAGGGGTTCCCAAGCTTCTAAGAAATAACGAGTTTCCGAAATACCAGCAAATATTTTTTCACCCAATCTTGATGATACTTGGTGGTCATGATCAGTACACAAATCCCACTTGGCTCACCAAATTTTGTTCTTCTAGGTTGAAGCGTTCGTCTACAGTAGCAGTTTTCATATTTAGGTTTCCCTCTGTTCTCTCCTATATAGATAGATAAATTTGGAACTCTAAATCCAACATGGTTTGTAGTAGCTCTTTGAAACTTGACAAAATAAAGGAGTTCTCAGATGTGTCTCTATGGTTTGTTTCGTCTTCAAGTAGCCCTAGGCACAGACTGTGGAAAAGCACTTTCATTGAGAGGGGTTCCCAAGCTTCTAAGAAATAACGAGTTTCCGAAATACCAGCAAATATTTTTTCACCCAATCTTGATGATACTTGGTGGTCATGATCAGTACACAAATCCCACTTGGCTCACCAAATTTTGTTCTTCTAGGTTGAAGCGTTCGTCTACAGTAGCAGTTTTTATATTTAGGTTTCTCTCTGTTCTCTCCTATATAGATAGATGAATTTGGAACTCTAAATCCAACATGGTTTGTAGTAGCTCTTTGAAAATTGACAAAATAAAGGAGGTCTCAGATTTGTCTCTATGGTTTGTTTCCTCTTCAAGTAGCCCTAGGCACAGACTGTGGAAAAGCACTTTCATTGAGAGGGGTTGCCAAGCTTCTAAGAAATAACGAGTTTCCGAAATACCAGCAAATATTTTTTCACACAATCTTGTTGATACTTGGTGGTAATGATCAGTATACAAATCCCACTTGGCTCACCATATTTAGTTCTTCTAGGTTGAAGCGTTCGTGTACAGTAGCAGTTTTTATATTTAGGTTTCCCTCTGTTCTCTCCTATATAGATAGATAAATTTGGAACTCTAAATCCAACATGGTTTGTAGTAGCTCTTTGAAACTTGACAAAATAAAGGAGTTCTCAGATGTGTCTCTATGGTTTGTTTCGTCTTCAAGTAGCCCTAGGCACAGACTGTGGAAAAGCACTTTCATTGAGAGGGGTCCCAAGCTTCTAAGAAATAACGAGTTTCCGAAATACCAGCAAATATTTTTTCACCCAATCTTGATGATACTTGGTGGTCATGATCAGTACACAAATCCCACTTGGCTCACAAATTTTGTTCTTCTAGGTTGAAGCGTTCGTCTACAGTAGCAGTTTTTATATTTAGGTTTCTCTCTGTTCTCTCCTATATAGATAGATGAATTTGGAACTCTAAATCCAACATGGTTTGTAGTAGCTCTTTGAAACTTGACAAAATAAAGGAGGTCTCAGATTTGTCTCTATGGTTTGTTTCCTCTTCAAGTAGCCCTAGGCACAGACTGTGGAAAAGCACTTTCATTGAGAGGGGTTGCCAAGCTTATAAGAAATAACGAGTTTCCGAAATACCAGCAAATATTTTTTCACCCAATCTTGATGATACTTGGTGGTAATGATCAGTACACAAATCCCACTTGGCTCACCAAATTTTGTTCTTCTAGGTTGAAGCGTTCGTCTACAGTAGCAGTTTTTATATTTAGGTTTTCCTCTGTTCTCTCCTATATAGATAGGTGAATTTGGAAATCTAAAATCCAACATGGTTTGTAGTAGCTCTTTGAAACTTGACAAAATAAAGCAGTTCTCAGTTTTCTCTCTATGGATTGTTTCCTCTTCAAGTAGCCCTTGGCACAGACTCTGGAAAGCACTTTCATTGAGATGGGTTGCCAAGCTTCTAAGAAATAACGCGTTTCCCAAATACCAGCAAATATTTTTTCACACAATCTTGTTGATACTTGGTGGTAATGATTAGTACACAAATCCCACTTGGCTCACCAAATTTAGTTCTTCTAGGTTGAAGCGTTCGTGTACAGTAGCAGTTTTTATATTTAGGTTTCCTCTGTTCTCTCCTATATAGATAGATAAATTTGGAACTCTAAATCCAACATGGTTTGTAGTAGCTCTTTGAAACTTGACAAAATAAAGGAGTTCTCAGATTTGTCTCCATGGTTGTTTCCTCTTCAAGTAGCCCTAGGCACAGACTGTGGAAAAGCACTTTCATTGAGATGGGTTGCCAAGCTTCTAAGAAATAACGAGTTTCCGAAATACCAGCAAATATTTTTTCACACAATCTTGTTGATACTTGGTGGTAATGATCAGTACACAAATCCCACTTGGCTCACCAAATTTTGTTCTTCTAGGTTGAAGCGTTCGTCTACAGTAGCAGTTTTTATATTTAGGTTTCTCTCTGTTCTCTCCTATATAGATAGATGAATTTGGAACTCTAAATCCAACATGGTTTGTAGTAGCTCTTTGAAACTTGACAAAATAAAGGAGTTCTCAGTTTTGTCGCTATGGTTTGTTTCCTCTTCAAGTAGATCCAGGCACAGACTGTGGAAAAGCACTTTCATTGAGAGGGGTTCCCAAGATTCTAAGAAATAACGAGTTTCCGAAATACCAAGCAAATATTTTTTCACCCAATCTTGATGAAACTTGGTGGTAATGATCAGTACACAAATCCCACTTGGCTCACCCAATTTTGTTCTTCTAGGTTGAAGCGTTCGTCTACAGTAGCAGTTTTTATATTTAGGTTTCACTCTGTTCTCTCATATATAGATAGATGAATTTGGAACTCTAAATCCAACATCGTTTGTAGTAGCTCTTTGAAACTTGACAAAATAAAGGGAGTTCTCAGTTTTTTCTCTATGGTTTGTTTCCTCTTCAAGTAGCCCTAGGCACAGACTGTGGAAAAGCACTTTCATTGAGATGGGTTGCCAAGCTTCTAAGAAATAACGAGTTTCCGAAATACCAGCAAATATTTTTTCACACAATCTTGTTGATACTTGGTGTAAAGATCAGTACACAAATCCCACTTGGCTCACCAAATTTTGTTCTTCTAGGTTGAAGCGTTCGTCTACAGTAGCAGTTTTTATATTTAGGTTTCTCTCTGTTCTCTCCTATATAGATAGATGAATTTGGAACTCTAAATCCAACATGGTTTGTAGTAGCTCTTTGAAACTTGACAAAATAAAGGAGGTCTCAGATTTGTCTCTATGGTTTGATTCCTCTTCAAGTAGCCCTAGGCCCAGACTGTGGTAAAGCACTTTCATTGAGAGGGGTTGCCAAGCTTCTAAGAAATAACGAGTTTCCGAAATACCAGCAAATATTTTTTCACCCAATCTTGATGATACTTGGTGGTAATGATCAGTACACAAATCCCACTTGGCTCACCAAATTTTGTTCTTCTAGGTTGAAGCGTTCGTCTACAGTAGCAGTTTTTATATTTAGGTTTTCCTCTGTTCTCTCCTATATAGATAGGTGAATTTGGAACTCTAAATCCAACATGGTTTGTAGTAGCTCTTTGAAACTTGACAAAATAAAGCAGTTCTCAGTTTTCTCTCTATGGATTGTTTCCTCTTCAAGTAGCCCTAGGCACAGACTCTGGAAAGCACTTTCATTGAGATGGGTTGCCAAGCTTCTAAGAAATAACGAGTTTCCCAAATACCAGCAAATATTTTTTCACACAATCTTGTTGATACTTGGTGGTAATGATCAGTATACAAATCCCACTTGGCTCACCAAATTTAGTTCTTCTAGGTTGAAGCGTTCGTGTACAGTAGCAGTTTTTTATATTTAGGTTTCCCTCTGTTCTCTCCTATATAGATAGATAAATTTGGAACTCTAAATCCAACATGGTTTGTAGTAGCTCTTTGAAACTTGACAAAATAAAGGAGTTCTCAGATGTGTCTCTATGGTTTGTTTCGTCTTCAAGTAGCCCTAGGCACAGACTGTGGAAAAGCACTTTCATTGAGAGGGGTTCCCAAGCTTCTAAGAAATAACGAGTTTCCGAAATACCAGCAAATATTTTTTCACCCAATCTTGATGATACTTGGTGGTCATGATAAGTACACAAATCCCACTTGGCTCACCAAATTTTGTTCTTCTAGGTTGAAGCGTTCGTCTACAGTAGCAGTTTTTATATTTAGGTTTCTCTCTGTTCTCTCCTATATAGATAGATGAATTTGGAACTCTAATCCAACATGGTTTGTAGTAGCTCTTTGAAACTTGACAAAATAAAGGAGGTCTCAGATTTGTCTCTATGGTTTGTTTCCTCTTCAAGTAGCCATAGGCACAGACTGTGGAAAAGCACTTTCATTGAGAGGGGTTGCCAAGCTTCTAAGAAATAACGAGTTTCCGAAATACCAGCAAATATTTTTTCACCCAATCTTGATGATACTTGGTGGTAATGATCAGTACACAAATCCCACTTGGCTCACCAAATTTTGTTCTTCTAGGTTGAAGCGTTCGTCTACAGTAGCAGTTTTTACATTTAGGTTTTCCTCTGTTCTCTCCTATATAGATAGGTGAATTTGGAACTCTAAATCCAACATGGTTTGTAGTAGCTCTTTGAAACTTGACAAAATAAAGCAGTTCTCAGTTTTCTCTCTATGGATTGTTTCCTCTTCAAGTAGCCCTAGGCACAGACTCTGGAAAGCACTTTCATTGAGATGGGTTGCCAAGCTTCTAAGAAATAACGACTTTCCCAAATACCAGCAAATATTTTTTCACACAATCTTGTTGATACTTGGTGGTAATGATTAGTACACAAATCCCACTTGGCTCACCAAATTTAGTTCTTCTAGGTTGAAGCGTTCGTGTACAGTAGCAGTTTTTATATTTAGGTTTCCCTCTGTTCTCTCCTATATAGATAGATGAATTTGGAACTCTAAATCCAACATGGTTTGTAGTAGCTCTTTGAAACTTGACAATATAAAGGAGTTCTCAGTTTTGTCTCTATGGTTTGTTTCCTCTTCATGTAGCCCTAGGCACAGACTGTGGAAAAGCACTTTCATTGAGATGTGTTGCCAGCTTCTAAGAAATAACGAGTTTCCGAAATACCAGCAAATATATTTTCACACAATCTTGTTGATACTTGGTGGTAATGATCAGTACACAAATCCCACTTGGCTCACCAAATTTTGTTCTTCTAGGTTGAAGTGTTCGTCTACAGTAGCAGTTTTTATATTTAGGTTTCTCTCTGTTCTCTCCTATATAGATAGATGAATTTGGAACTCTAAATCCAACATTGTTTGTAGTAGCTCTTTGAAACTTGACAAAATAAAGGAGTTCTCAGTTTTGTCTCTATGGATTGTTTCCTCTTCAAGTAGCCCTAGGCACAGACTGTGGAAAGCACTTTCATTGAGATGGGTTGGCAAGCTTCTAAGAAATAATGCGTTTCCGAAATACCAGCAAATATTTTTTTCACCCAATCTTGATGATACTTCGTGGTCATGATCAGTACACAAATCCCACTTGGCTCACCAAATTTTGTTCTTCTAGGTTGAAGCGTTCGTCTTCAGTAGCAGTTTTTATATTTAGGTTTCTCTCTGTTCTCTCCTATATAGATAGATGAATTTGGAACTCTAAATCCAACATGGTTTGTAGTAGCTCTTTGAAACTTGACAAAATAAAGGAGTTCTCAGTTTTGTCTCTATGGTTTGTTTCCTCTTCAAGTAGCCCTAGGCACAGACTGTGGAAAAGCACTTTCACTGAGAGGGGTTGCCAAGGTTCTAAGAAATTACGAGTTTCCGAAATACCAGCAAATATTTTTTCACACAATCTTGATGATACCTGGTGGTAATGATCAGTACACAAATCCCACTTGGCTCACCAAATTTTATTCTTCTAGGTTGAAGCGTTCGTCTACAGTAGCAGTTTTTATATTTAGGTTTCCCTCTGTTCTCTCCTATATAGAAAGATGAATTTGGAACTCTAAATCCAACATGGTTTGTAGTAGCTCTTTGAAACTTGACAAAATAAAGGAGTTCTCAGTTTTGTCGCTATGGTTTGTTTCCTCTCCAAGTAGCCCCAGGCACAGACTGTGGAAAAGCACTTTCATTGAGAGGGGTTGCCAAGCTTCTAAGAAATAACGAGTTTCCGAAATACCAGCAAATATTTTTCACCCAATCTTGATGATACTTGGTGGTCATGATCAGTACACAAATACCACTTGGCTCACCAAATTTTGTTCTTCTAGGTTGAAGCGTTCGTCTACAGTAGCAGTTTTTATATTTAGGTTTCCCTCTGTTCTCTCCTATATAGATAGATGAATTTGGAACTCTAAATCCAACATGGTTTGTAGTAGCTCTTTGAAACTTGACAAAATAAAGGAGTTCTCAGTTTTGTCTCTATGGTTTGTTTCCTCTTAAAGTAGCCCTAGGCACAGACTGTGGAAAGCACTTTCATTGAGATGGGTTGCCAAGCTTCTAAGAAATAAACGAGTTTCCGAAATACCAGCAAATATTTTTTCACCCAATCTTGATGATACTTGGTGGTAATGATCAGTACACAAATCCCACTTGGCTCACCAAATTTTGTTCTTCTAGGTTGAAGCGTTCGTCTACAGTAGCAGTTTTTATATTTAGGTTTTCCTCTGTTCTCTCCTATATAGATAGGTGAATTTGGAACTCTAAATCCAACATGGTTTGTAGTAGCTCTTTGAAACTTGACAAAATAAAGCAGTTCTCAGTTTTCTCTCTATGGATTGTTTCCTCTTCAAGTAGCCCTAGGCACAGACTCTGGAAAGCACTTTCATTGAGATGGGTTGCCAAGCTTCTAAGAAATAACGAGTTTCCGAAATACCAGCAAATATTTTTTCACACAATCTTGTTGATACTTGGTGGTAATCATCAGTATACAAATCCCACTTGGCTCACCATATTTAGTTCTTCTAGGTTGAAGCGTTCGTGTACAGTAGCAGTTTTTATATTTAGGTTTCCCTCTGTTCTCTCCTATATAGATAGATAAATTTGGAACTCTAAATCCAACATGGTTTGTAGTACCTCTTTGAAACTTGACAAAATAAAGGAGGTCTCAGATTTGTCTCTATGGTTTGTTTCCTCTTCAAGTAGCCCTAGGCACAGACTGTGGAAAAGCACTTTCATTGAGAGGGGTTGCCAAGCTTATAAGAAATAACGAGTTTCCGAAATACCAGCAAATATTTTTTCACCCAATCTTGATGATACTTGGTGGTAATGATCAGTACACAAATCCCACTTGGCTCACCAAATTTTGTTTTTCTAGGTTGAAGCGTTCGTCTACAGTAGCAGTTTTTATATTTAGGTTTTCCTCTGTTCTCTCCTATATAGATAGGTGAATTTGGAACTCTAAATCCAACATGGTTTGTAGTAGCTCTTTGAAACTTGACATAATAAAGCAGTTCTCAGTTTTCTCTCTATGGATTGTTTCCTCTTCAAGTAGCCCTAGGCACAGACTCTGGAAAGCACTTTCATTGAGATGGGTTGCCAAGCTTCTAAGAAATAACGCGTTTCCCAAATACCAGCAAATATTTTTTCACACAATCTTGTTGATACTTGGTGGTAATGATTAGTACACAAATCCCACTTGGCTCACCAAATTTAGTTCTTCTAGGTTGAAGCGTTCGTGTACAGTAGCAGTTTTATATTTAGGTTTCCCTCTGTTCTCTCCTATATAGATAGATAAATTTGGAACTCTAAATCCAACATGGTTTGTAGTAGCTCTTTGAAACTTGACAAAATAAAGGAGTTCTCAGATTTGTCTCCATGGTTTGTTTCCTCTTCAAGTAGCCTAGGCACAGACTGTGGAAAAGCACTTTCATTGAGATGGGTTGCCAAGCTTCTAAGAAATAACGAGTTTCCGAAATACCACCAAATATTTTTTCACACAATCTTGTTGATACTTGGTGGTAATGATCAGTACACAAATCCCACTTGGCTCACCAAATTTTGTTCTTCTAGGTTGAAGCGTTCGTCTACAGTAGCAGTTTTTATATTTAGGTTTCTCTCTGTTCTCTCCTATATAGATAGATGAATTTGGAACTCTAAATCCAACATGGTTTGTAGTAGCTCTTTGAAACTTGACAAAATAAAGGAGGTCTCAGATTTGTCTCTATGGTTTGTTTCCTCTTCAAGTAGCCATAGGCACAGACTGTGGAAAAGCACTTTCATTGAGAGGGGTTGCCAAGCTTCTAAGAAATAACGAGTTTCCGAAATACCAGCAAATATTTTTTCACCCAATCTTGATGATACTTGGTGGTAATGATCAGTACACAAATCCCACTTGGCTCACCAAATTTTGTTCTTCTAGGTTGAAGCGTTCGTCTACAGTAGCAGTTTTCATATTAAGGTTTCCCTCTGTTCTCTCCTATATAGATAGATAAATTTGGAACTCTAAATCCAACATGGTTTGTAGTAGCTCTTTGAAACTTGACAAAATAAAGGAGGTCTCAGATTTGTCTCTATGGTTTGTTTCCTCTTCAAGTAGCCATAGGCACAGACTGTGGAAAAGCACTTTCATTTAGAGGGGTTCCCAAGCTTCTAAGAAATAACGAGTTTCCGAAATACCAGCAAACATTTTGCACCCAATCTTGATGATACTTGGTGATCATAATCAGTACACAAATCCCACTTGGCTCACCAAATTTTGTTCTTCTAGGTTGAAGCGTTCGTCTACAGTAGCAGTTTTTATAATTAGGTTTCACTCTGTTCTCTCATGTATAGATAGATGAAATTTGGAACTCTAAATCCAACATGGTTTGTAGTAGCTCTTTGAGACTTTACAAAATAAAGGAGTTCTCAGTTTTGTCGCTATGGTTTGTTTCCTCTTCAAGTAGATCCAGGCACAGACTGTGGAAAAGCACTTTCATTGAGAGGGGTTCCAAGATTCTAAGAAATAACGAGTTTCCGAAATACCAGCAAATATTTTTTCACCCAATCTTGATGAAACTTGGTGGTAATGATCAGTACACAAATCCCACTTGGCTCACCCAATTTTGTTCTTCTAGGTTGAAGCGTTCGTCTACAGTAGCAGTTTTTATATTTAGGTTTCACTCTGTTCTCTCATATATAGATAGATGAATTTGGAACTCTAAATCCAACATCGTTTGTAGTAGCTCTTTGAAACTTGACAAAATAAAGGAGTTCTCAGTTTTTTCTCTATGGTTTGTTTCCTCTTCAAGTAGCCCTAGGCACAGACTGTGGAAAAGCACTTTCATTGAGATGGGTTGCCAAGCTTCTAAGAAATAACGAGTTTCCGAAATACCAGCAAATATTTTTTCACACAATCTTGTTGATACTTGGTGGTAATGATCAGTACACAAATCCCACTTGGCTCACCAAATTTTGTTCTTCTAGGTTGAAGCGTTCGTCTACAGTAGCAGTTTTTATATTTAGGTTTCTCTCTGTTCTCTCCTATATAGATAGATGAATTTGGAACTCTAAATCCAACATGGTTTGTAGTAGCTCTTTGAAACTTGACAAAATAAAGGAGGTCTCAGATTTGTCTCTATGGTTTGTTTCCTCTTCAAGTAGCCCTAGGCCCAGACTGTGGTAAAGCACTTTCATTGAGAGGGGTTGCCAAGCTTCTAAGAAATAACGAGTTTCCGAAATACCAGCAAATATTTTTTCACCCAATCTTGATGATACTTGGTGGTAATGATCAGTACACAAATCCCACTTGGCTCACCAAATTTTGTTCTTCTAGGTTGAAGCGTTCGTCTACAGTAGCAGTTTTTATATTTAGGTTTTCCTCTGTTCTCTCCTATATAGATAGGTGAATTTGGAACTCTAAATCCAACATGGTTTGTAGTAGCTCTTTGAACTTGACAAAATAAAGCAGTTCTCAGTTTTCTCTCTATGGATTGTTTCCTCTTCAAGTAGCCCTAGGCACAGACTCTGGAAAGCACTTTCATTGAGATGGGTTGCCAAGCTTCTAAGAAATAACGAGTTTCCCAAATACCAGCAAATATTTTTTCACACAATCTTGTTGATACTTGGTGGTAATGATCAGTATACAAATCCCACTTGGCTCACCAAATTTAGTTCTTCTAGGTTGAAGCGTTCGTGTACAGTAGCAGTTTTTATATTTAGGTTTCCTCTGTTCTCTCCTATATAGATAGATAAATTTGGAACTCTAAATCCAACATGGTTTGTAGTAGCTCTTTGAAACTTGACAAAATAAAGGAGTTCTCAGATGTGTCTCTATGGTTTGTTTCGTCTTCAAGTAGCCCTAGGCACAGACTGTGGAAAAGCACTTTCATTGAGAGGGGTTCCCAAGCTTCTAAGAAATAACGAGTTTCCGAAATACCAGCAAATATTTTTTCACCCAATCTTGATGATACTTGGTGGTCATGATAAGTACACAAATCCCACTTGGCTCACCAAATTTTGTTCTTCTAGGTTGAAGCGTTCGTCTACAGTAGCAGTTTTTATATTTAGGTTTCTCTCTGTTCTCTCCTATATAGATAGATGAATTTGGAACTCTAAATCCAACATGGTTTGTAGTAGCTCTTGAAACTTGACAAAATAAAGGAGGTCTCAGATTTGTCTCTATGGTTTGTTTCCTCTTCAAGTAGCCATAGGCACAGACTGTGGAAAAGCACTTTCATTGAGAGGGGTTGCCAAGCTTCTAAGAAATAACGAGTTTCCGAAATACCAGCAAATATTTTTTCACCCAATCTTGATGATACTTGGTGGTAATGATCAGTACACAAATCCCACTTGGCTCACCAAATTTTGTTCTTCTAGGTTGAAGCGTTCGTCTACAGTAGCAGTTTTTACATTTAGGTTTTCCTCTGTTCTCTCCTATATAGATAGGTGAATTTGGAACTCTAAATCCAACATGGTTTGTAGTAGCTCTTTGAAACTTGACAAAATAAAGCAGTTCTCAGTTTTCTCTCTATGGATTGTTTCCTCTTCAAGTAGCCCTAGGCACAGACTCTGGGAAAGCACTTTCATTGAGATGGGTTGCCAAGCTTCTAAGAAATAACGAGTTTCCCAAATACCAGCAAATATTTTTTCACACAATCTTGTTGATACTTGGTGGTAATGATTAGTACACAAATCCCACTTGGCTCACCAAATTTAGTTCTTCTAGGTTGAAGCGTTCGTGTACAGTAGCAGTTTTTATATTTAGGTTTCCCTCTGTTCTCTCCTATATAGATAGATGAATTTGGAACTCTAAATCCAACATGGTTTGTAGTAGCTCTTTGAAACTTGACAATATAAAGGAGTTCTCAGTTTTGTCTCTATGGTTTGTTTCCTCTTCATGTAGCCCTAGGCACAGACTGTGGAAAAGCACTTTCATTGAGATGTGTTGCCAAGCTTCTAAGAAATAACGAGTTTCCGAAATACCAGCAAATATATTTTCACACAATCTTGTTGATACTTGGTGGTAATGATCAGTACACAAATCCCACTTGGCTCACCAAATTTTGTTCTTCTAGGTTGAAGTGTTCGTCTACAGTAGCAGTTTTTATATTTAGGTTTCTCTCTGTTCTCTCCTATATAGATAGATGAATTTGGAACTCTAAATCCAACATTGTTTGTAGTAGCTCTTTGAAACTTGACAAAATAAAGGAGTTCTCAGTTTTGTCTCTATGGATTGTTTCCTCTTCAAGTAGCCCTAGGCACAGACTGTGGAAAGCACTTTCATTGAGATGGGTTGGCAAGCTTCTAAGAAAATAATGCGTTTCCGAAATACCAGCAAATATTTTTTCACCCAATCTTGATGATACTTCGTGGTCATGATCAGTACACAAATCCCACTTGGCTCACCAAATTTTGTTCTTCTAGGTTGAAGCGTTCGTCTTCAGTAGCAGTTTTTATATTTAGGTTTCTCTCTGTTCTCTCCTATATAGATAGATGAATTTGGAACTCTAAATCCAACATGGTTTGTAGTAGCTCTTTGAAACTTGACAAAATAAAGAGTTCTCAGTTTTGTCTTCTATGGTTTGTTTCCTCTTCAAGTAGCCCTAGGCACAGACTGTGGAAAAGCACTTTCACTGAGAGGGGTTGCCAAGGTTTCTAAGAAATTACGAGTTTCCGAAATACCAGCAAATATTTTTTCACACAATCTTGATGATACCTGGTGGTAATGATCAGTACACAAATCCCACTTGGCTCACCAAATTTTATTCTTCTAGGTTGAAGCGTTCGTCTACAGTAGCAGTTTTTATATTTAGGTTTCCCTCTGTTCTCTCCTATATAGAAAGATGAATTTGGAACTCTAAATCCAACATGGTTTGTAGTAGCTCTTTGAAACTTGACAAAATAAAGGAGTTCTCAGTTTTGTCGCTATGGTTTGTTTCCTCTCCAAGTAGCCCCAGGCACAGACTGTGGAAAAGCACTTTCATTGAGAGGGGTTGCCAAGCTTCTAAGAAATAACGAGTTTCCGAAATACCAGCAAATATTTTTTCACCCAATCTTGATGATACTTGGTGGTCATGATCAGTACACAAATACCACTTGGCTCACCAAATTTTGTTCTTCTAGGTTGAAGCGTTCGTCTACAGTAGCAGTTTTTATATTTAGGTTTCCCTCTGTTCTCTCCTATATAGATAGATGAATTTGGAACTCTAAATCCAACATGGTTTGTAGTAGCTCTTTGAAACTTGACAAAATAAAGGAGTTCTCAGTTTTGTCTCTATGGTTTGTTTCCTCTTAAAGTAGCCCTAGGCACAGACTGTGGAAAGCACTTTCATTGAGATGGGTTGCCAAGCTTCTAAGAAATAACGAGTTTCCGAAATACCAGCAAATATTTTTTCACCCAATCTTGATGATACTTGGTGGTAATGATCAGTACACAAATCCCACTTGGCTCACCAAATTTAGTTCTTCTAGGTTGAAGCGTTCGTGTACAGTAGAAGTTTTTATATTTAGGTTTCCTTCTGTTCTCTCCTATATAGATAGATGAATTTGGAACTCTAAATCCAACATGGTTTGTAGTAGCTCTTTGAAACTTGACAAAATAAAGGAGTTCTCAGATTTGTCTCTATGGTTTGTTTCCTCTTCAAGTAGCCCTAGGCACAGACTTTGGAAAAGCACTTTCATTGAGAGGGGTTGCCAAGCTTCTAAGAAATAACGAGTTTCTGAAATACCAGCGAATATTTTTTCACCCAATCTTGATGATACTTGGTGGTAATTATCAGTACACAAATCCCACTTGGCTCACCAAATTTTGTTCTTCTAGGTTGAAGCGTTCGTCTACAGTAGCAGTTTTTATATTTAGGTTTCCCTCTGTTCTCTCCTATATAGATAGATGAATTTGGAACTCTAAATCCAACATGGTTTGTAGTAGCTCTTTGAAACTTGACAAAATAAAGGAGTTCTCAGTTTTGTCTCTATGGTTTGTTTCCTCTTAAAGAAGCCCGAGGCACAGACTGTGGAAAGCACTTTCATTGAGATGGGTTGCCAAGCTTCTAAGAAATAACGAGTTTCCGAAATACCAGCAAATATTTTTTCACACAATCTTGTTGATACTTGGTGGTAATGATCACTATACAAATCCCACTTGGCTCACCAAATTTTGGTCTGCTAGGTTGAAGGGTTCGTCTACAGTAGCCGTTTTTATATTTAGGTTTCTCTCTGTTCTCTCCTATATAGATAGATGAATTTGGAACTCTAAATCCAACATGGTTTGTAGTAGCTCTTTGAAACTTGACAAAATAAAGGAGTTCTCAGATTTGTCTCTATGGTTTGTTTCCTCTTCAAGTAGCCCTAGGCACAGACTGTGGAAAAGCACTTTCAATGAGAGGGGTTCCCAAGCTTCTAAGAAATAACGAGTTTCCGAAATACCAGCAAATATTTTTTCACACAATCTTGTTGATACTTGGTGGTAATGATCAGTACACAAATCCCACTTGGCTCACCAAATTTAGTTCTTCTAGGTTGAAGCGTTCGTCTACAGTAGCAGTTTTTATATTCAAGTTTCCCTCTGTTCTCTCCTATATAGATAGATGAATTTGGAACTCTAAATCTAACATGGTTTGTAGTAGCTCTTTGAAACTTGACAAAATAAAGGAGTTCTCAGATTTGTCTCTATGGTTTGTTTCCTCTTCAAGTAGCCCTAGGCACAGACTCTGGAAAAGCACTTTCATTGAGAGCGGTTGGCAAGGTTCTAAGAAATAACGCGTTTCCGAAATACCAGCGAATATTTTTTCACACAATCTTGGTGATACTTGTTGCTAATGATCAGTACACAAATCCCACTTGGCTCACCAAATTTTCTTCTTCTAGGTTGAAGCGTTCGTCTACAGTAGCAGTTTTTATATTTAGGTTTCCCTCTGTTCTCTCCTATATAAAAAGATGAATTTGGAACTCTAAATCCAACATGGTTTGTAGTAGCTCTTTGAAACTTGACAAAATAAAGGAGTTCTCCGTTTTGTCGCTATGGTTTGTTTCCTATTCAAGTAGCCCCAGGCACAGACTGTGGAAAAGCACTTTCATTGAGAGGGGTTCCCAAGCTTCTAAGAAATAACGAGTTTCCGAAGTACCAGCAAATATTTTTTCACAAAATCTTGATGATACTTGGTGGTAATGATCAATACACAAATCCCACTTGGCTCACCAAATTTTGTTCTTCTAGGTTGAAGCGTTCGTCTACAGTAGCAGTTTTTATATTTAGGTTTCACTCTGTTCTTTCATATATAGATAGATGAATTTCGAACTCTAAATACAACATGGTTTGTAGTAGCTCTTTGAAACTTGACAAAATAAAGGAGTTCTCAGTTTTGTCGCTATGGTTTGTTTCCTCTTCAATTAGCCCCAGGCACAGACTGTGGAAAAGCACTTTCATTGAGAGGGGTTCCCAAGCTTCTAAGAAATAACGAGTTTCCGAAATACCAGCAAATATTTTTTCACACAATCTTGATGATACTTGGTGGTCTTGATCAGTACACAAATCCCACTTGGCTCACCAAATTTTGTTCTTCTAGGTTGAAGCGTTCGTCTACAGTAGCAGTTTTTATATTTAGGTTTCACTCTGTTCTCTCATATATAGATAGATGAATTTGGAACTCTAAATCCAACATGGTTTGTAGTAGCTCTTTGAAACTTGATAAAATAAAGGATTTCTCAGATTTGTCTCTATGGTTTGTTCCCTCTTCAAGTAGCCCTAGGCACAGACTGTGGAAAAGCACATTCATTGAGAGGGGTTGCCAAGCTTCTAAGAAATAACGAGTTTCCGAAATACCAGCAAATATTTTTTCACCCAATCTTGATGATACTTGGTGGTAATGATCAGTACACAAATCCCACTTGGCTCACCAAATTTTGTTCTTCTAGGTTGAAGCGTTCGTCTACAGTAGCAGTTTTTATATTTAGGTTTCTCTCTGTTCTCTCCTATATAGATTGATGAATTTGGAACTCTAAATCCAACATGGTTTGTAGTAGCTCTTTGAAACTCGACAAACAAAGGAGTTCTCAGTTTTGTCTCTATGGTTTGTCTCCTCTTAAAGTAGCCCTAGGCACAGACTGTGGAAAGCACTTTCATTGAGATGGGTTGCCAAGCTGCTAAGAAATAACGAGTTTCCAAAATACAAGCAAATATTTTTTCACACAATCTTGTTGATACTTGGTGGTAATTACCAGTATACAAATCCACCTTGGATCACCAAATTTTGTTCTTCTAGGTTGAAGCGTTCGTCTACAGTAGCAGTTTTTATATTTAGGTTTCTCTCTGTTCTCTCCTATATAGATAGATTAATTTGGAACTCTAAATCCAACATGGTTTGTAGTACCTCTTTGAAACTTGACAAAATAAAGGAGTTCTCAGATTTGTCTCTATGGTTTGTTTCCTCTTCAAGTAGCCCTAGGCACAGACTGTAAAAAAGCACTTTCATTGAGAGTGGTTCCCAAGCTTCTAAGAAATAACGAGTTTCCGAAATACCAGCAAATATTTTTTCACCCAATCTTGATAATACTGGGTGGTAATGATCAGTACACAAATCCCACTTGGCTCACTAAATTTAGTTCTTCTAGGTTGAAGCGTTCGTCTACAGTAGCAGTTTTTATATTCAAGTTTCCCTCTGTTCTCTCCTATATAGATAGATGAATTTGGAACTCTAAATCCAACATGGTTTGTAGTAGCTTTTTGAAACTTGAGAAAATAAAGGAGTTCTCAGATTTGTCTCTATGGTTTGTTTCCTCTTCAAGTAGCCCTAGGCACAGACTTTGGAAAAGCACTTTCATTGAGAGGGGTTGCCAAGCTTCTAAGAAATAACGAGTTTCCGAAATACCAGCGAATATTTTTTCACCCAATCTTGATGATACTTGGTGGTAATGATCAGTACACAAATCCCACTTGGCTCACCAAATTTTGTTCTTCTAGGATGAAGCGTTCGTCTACAGTAGCAGTTTTTATATTTAGGTTTCCCTCTGTTCTCTCCTATATAGATAGATGAATTTGGAACTCTAAATCCAACATGGTTTGTAGTAGCTCTTTGAAACTTGACAAAATAAAGGAGTTCTCAGTTTTGTCTCTATGGTTTGTTTCCTCTTAAAGAAGCCCGAGGCACAGACTGTGGAAAGCACTTTCATTAAGATGGGTTGCCAAGCTTCTAAGAAATAACGAGTTTCCGAAATACCAGCAAATATTTTTTCACACAATCTTGTTGATACTTGGTGGTAATGATCACTATACAAATCCCACTTGGCTCACCAAATTTTAGTCTTCTAGGTTGAAGCGTTCGTCTACAGTAGCAGTTTTTATATTCAAGTTTCCCTCTATTCTCTCCTATATAGATAGATGAATTTGGAACTCTAAATGCAACATGGTTTGTAGTAGCTCTTTGAAACTTGACAAAATAAAGGAGTTCTCAGATTTGTCTCTATGGTTTGTTTCCTCTTCAAGTAGCCCTAGGCACAGACTCTGGAAAAGCACTTTCATTGAGAGGGGTTGGCAAGGTTCTAAGAAATAACGCGTTTCCGAAATACCAGCGAATATTTTTTCACACAATCTTGATGATACTTGTTGCTAATGATCAGTACACAAATCCCACTTGGCTCACCAAATTTTGTTCTTCTAGGTTGAAGCGTTCGTCTACAGTAGCAGTTTTTATATTGAAGTTTCCCTCTGTTATCTCCTATATAGATAGATGAATTTGGAACTCTAAATCCAACATGGTTTGTAGTAGCTTTTTGAAACTTGAGAAAATAAAGGAGTTCTCAGATTTGTCTCTATGGTTTGTTTCCTCTTCAAGTAGCCCCAGGCACAGACTGTGGAAATGCACTTTCATTGAGAGGGGTTCCCAAGCTTCTAAGAAATAACGAGTTTCCGAAATACCAGCAAATATTTTTTCACACAATCTTGATGATACTTGGTGGTCATGATCAGTACACAAATCCCACTTGGCTCACCAAATTTTGTTCTTCTAGGTTGAAGCGTTCGTCTACAGTAGCAGTTTTTATATTTAGGTTTCACTCTGTTCTCTCATATATAGATAGATGAATTTGGAACTCTAAATCCAACATGGTTTGTAGTAGCTCTTTGAAACTTGACAAAATAAAGGATTTCTCAGATTTGTCTCTATGGTTTGTTCCCTCTTCAAGTAGCCCTAGGCACAGACTGTGGAAAAGCACATTCATTGAGAGGGGTTGCCAAGCTTCTAAGAAATAACGAGTTTCCGAAATAACAGCAAATATTTTTTCACCCAATCTTGATGATAGTTGGTGGTAATGATCAGTACACAAATCCCACTTGGCTCACCAAATTTTGTTCTTCTAGGTTGAACCGTTCTTCTACAGTAGCAGTTTTTATATTTAGGTTTCCCTCTGTTCTCTCCTATATAGATAGATGAATTTGGAACTCTAAATCCAACATGGTTTGTAGTAGCTCTTTGAAACTTGACAAACAAAGGAGTTCTCAGTTTTGTCTCTATGGTTTGTTTCCTCTTAAAGTAGCCCTAGGCACAGACTGTGGAAAGCACTTTCATTGAGATGGGTTGCCAAGCTTCTAAGAAATAACGAGTTTCCGAAATACCAGCAAATATTTTTTCACACAATCTTGTTGATACTTGGTGGTAATGACCAGTATACAAATCCACCTTGGATCACCAAATTTTGTTCTTCTAGGTTGAAGCGTTCGTCTACAGTAGCAGTTTTTATATTTAGGTTTCTCTCTGTTCTCTCCTATATAGATAGATTAATTTGGAACTCTAAATCCAACATGGTTTGTAGTACCTCTTTGAAACTTGACAAAATAAAGGAGTTCTCAGATTTGTCTCTATGGTTTGTTTCCTCTTCAAGTAGCCCTAGGCACAGACTGTAAAAAAGCACTTTCATTGAGAGTGGTTCCCAAGCTTCTAAGAAATAACGAGTTTTCGAAATACCAGCAAATATTTTTTCACCCAATCTTGATGATACTTGGTGGTCATAATCAGTACACAAATCCCACTTGGCTCACCAAATTTTGTTCTTCTAGGTTGAAGCGTTCGTCTACAGTAACAGTTTTCATATTTAGGTTCCCTCTGTTCTCTCATATATAGATAGATAAATTTGGAACTCTAAATCCAACATGGTTTGTAGTAGCTCTTTGAAACTTGACAAAATAAAGGAGTTCTCAGTTTTGTCTCTATGGATTGTTTCCTCTTCAAGTAGCCCTAGGCACAGACTGTGGAAAGTACTTTCAATGAGATGGGTTGCCAAGCTTCTAAGAAATAACGCGTTTCCGAAATACCAGCGAATATTTTTTCACCCAATCTTGATGATACTTGGTGGTAATGATCAGTACACAAATCCCACTTGGCTCACCAAATTTTGTTCTTCTAGGTTGAAGCGTTCGTCTACAGTAGCAGTTTTTATATTTAGGTTTCCCTCTGTTCTCTCCTATATAGATAGATGAATTTGGAACTCTAAATCCAACATGGTTTGTAGTAGCTCTTTGAAACTTGACAAAATAAAGGAGTTCTCAGTTTTGTCTCTATGGTTTGTTTCCTCTTAAAGAAGCCCGAGGCACAGACTGTGGAAAGCACTTTCATTAAGATGGGTTGCCAAGCTTCTAAGAAATAACGAGTTTCCGAAATACCAGCAAATATTTTTTCACACAATCTTGTTGATACTTGGTGGTAATGATCACTATACAAATCCCACTTGGCTCACCAAATTTTAGTCTTCTAGGTTGAAGCGTTCGTCTACAGTAGCAGTTTTTATATTCAAGTTTCCCTCTATTCTCTCCTATATAGATAGATGAATTTGGAACTCTAAATGCAACATGGTTTGTAGTAGCTCTTTGAAACTTGACAAAATAAAGGAGTTCTCAGATTTGTCTCTATGGTTTGTTTCCTCTTCAAGTAGCCCTAGGCACAGACTCTGGAAAAGCACTTTCATTGAGAGGGGTTGGCAAGGTTCTAAGAAATAACGCGTTTCCGAAATACCAGCGAATATTTTTTCACACAATCTTGATGATACTTGTTGCTAATGATCAGTACACAAATCCCACTTGGCTCACCAAATTTTGTTCTTCTAGGTTGAAGCGTTCGTCTACAGTAGCAGTTTTTATATTTAGGTTTCCCTCTGTTCTCTCCTATATAGAAAGATGAATTTGGAACTCTAAATCCAACATGGTTTGTAGTAGCTCTTTGAAACTTGACAAAATAAAGGAGATCTCAGTTTTGTCGCTATGGTTTGTTTCCTATTCAAGTAGCCCCAGGCACAGACTGTGGAAAAGCACTTTCATTGAGAGGGGTTCCCAAGCTTCTAAGAAATAACGAGTTTCCGAAATACCAGCGAATATTTTTTCACCCAATCTTGATGATACTTGGTGGTAATGATCAGTACACAAATCCCACTTGGCTCACCAAATTTTAGTTCTTCTAGGTTGAAGCGTTCGTCTAGAGTAGCAGTTTTTATATTGAAGTTTACCTCTGTTCTCTCCTATATAGATAGATGAATTTGGAACTCCAAATCCAACATGGTTTGTAGTAGCTTTTTGAAACTTGAGAAAATAAAGGAGTTCTCAGATTTGTCTCTATGGTTTGTTCCCTCTTCAAGTAGCCCTAGGCACAGACTTTGGAAAAGCACTTTCATTGAGAGGGGTTGCCAAGCTTCTAAGAAATAACGAGTTTCTGAAATACCAGCGAATATTTTTTCACCCAATCTTGATGATACTTGGTGGTAATGATCAGTACACAAATCCCACTTGGCTCACTAAATTTTGTTTTTCTAGGTTGAAGCGTTCGTCTACAGTAGCAGTTTTTATATTTAGGTTTCCCTCTGTTCTCTCCTATATAGATAGATGAATTTGGAACTCTAAATCCAACATGGTTTGTAGTAGCTCTTTGAAACTTGACAAAATAAAGGAGTTCTCAGTTTTGTCTCTATGGTTTGTTTCCTCTTAAAGAAGCCCGAGGCACAGACTGTGGAAAGCACTTTCATTGAGATGGGTTGCCAAGCTTCTAAGAAATAACGAGTTTCCGAAATACCAGCAAATATTTTTTCACACAATCTTGTTGATACTTGGTGGTAATGATCACTATACAAATCCCACTTGGCTCACCAAATTTTGGTCTTCTAGGTTGAAGCGTTCGCCTACAGTAGCAGTTTTTATATTCAAGTTTCCCTCTGTTCTCTCCTATATAGATAGATGAATTTGGAACTCTAAATCCAACATGGTTTGTAGTAGCTCTTTGAAACTTGACAAACAAAGGAGTTCTCAGTTTTGTCTCTATGGTTTGTTTCCTCTTAAAGTAGCCCTAGGCACAGACTGTGGAAAGCACTTTCATTGAGATGGGTTGCCAAGCTTCTAAGAAATAACGAGTTTCCGAAATACCAGCAAATATTTTTTCACACAATCTTGTTGATACTTGGTGGTAATGACCAGTATACAAATCCCACTTGGCTCACCAAATTTTGTTCTTCTAGGTTGAAGCGTTTGTCTACAGTAGCAGTTTTTATATTTAGGTTTCTCCCTGTTCTCTCCTATAGAGATAGATTAATTTGGAACTCTAAATCCAACATGGTTTGTAGTACCTCTTTGAAACTTGACAAAATAAAGGAGTTCTCAGATTTGTCTCTATGGTTTGTTTCCTCTTCAAGTAGCCCTAGGCACAGACTGTAAAAAAGCACTTTCATTGAGACGTGTTCCCAAGCTTCTAAGAAATAACGAGTTTCCGAAATACCAGCTAATATTTTTTCACCCAATCTTGATGATACTTGGTGGTCATGATCAGTACACAAATCCCACTTGGCTCACCAAATTTTGTTCTTCTAGGTTGAAGCGTTCGTCTACAGTAGCAGTTTTTATATTTAGGTTTCCCTCTGTTCTCTCATATATAGATAGATGAATTTGGAACTCTAAATCCAACATGGTTTGTAGTAGCTCTTTGAAACTTGACAAAATAAAGGAGTTCTCAGTTTTGTCTCTATGGATTGTTTCCTCTTCAAGTAGCCCTAGGCACAGACTGTGGAAAGTACTTTCAATGAGATGGGTTGCCAAGTTTCTAAGAAATAACGCGTTTCCGAAATACCAGCAAATATTTTTTCACACAATCTTGTTGATACTTGGTGGTAATGATCAGTACACAAATCCCACTTGGCTCACCAAATTTAGTTCTTCTAGGTTGAAGCGTTCGTGCACAGTAGCAGTTTTTATATTTAGGTTTCCCTCTGTTCTCTCCTATATAGGTAGATAAATTTGGAACTCTAAATCCAACATGGTTTGTAGTAGCTCTATAAAATTGACAAAATAAAGGAGTTCTCAGATTTGTCTCTATGGTTTGTTTCCTCTTCAAGTAGCTTTAGGCACAGACTGTGGAAAAGCACTTTCATTGAGAGGGGTTCCCAAGCTTCTAAGAAATAACGAGTTTCCGAAATACCAGCAAATATTTTTTCACCCAATCTTGATGATACTTGGTGGTAATGATCAGTACACAAATCCCACTTGGCTCACCAAATTTTGTTCTTCTAGGTTGAAGTGTTCGTCTACAGTAGCAGTTTTTATATTTAGGTTTCACTCTGTTCTCTCATATATAGATAGATGAATTTGGAACTCTAAATCCAACATGGTTTGTAGTAGCTCTTTGAAACTTGACAAAATAAAGGAGTTCTAAGTTTTGTCTCTATGGATTGTTTCCTCTTCAAGTAGCCCTAGGCACAGACTGTGGAATGCACTTTCATTGAGATGGGTTGGCAAGGTTCTAAGAAATAACGCGTTTCCGAAATACCAGTAAATATTTTTTCACACAATCTTGTTGATACTTGGTGGTAATGATCAGTACACAAATCCCACTTGGCTCACCAAATTTTGTTCTTCTAGGTTGAAGCGTTCTTCTACAGTAGCAGTTTTTATATTTAGGTTTCCCTCTGTTCTCTCCTATATAGATAGATGAATTTGGAACTCTAAATCCAACATGGTTTGTAGTAGCTCTTTGAAACTTGACAAACAAAGGAGTTCTCAGTTTTGTCTCTATGGTTTGTTTCCTCTTAAAGTAGCCCTAGGCACAGACTTTGGAAAGCACTTTCATTGAGATGGGTTGCCAAGCTGCTAAGAAATAACGAGTTTCCGAAATACCAGCAAATATTTTTTCACACAAACTTGTTGATACTTGGTGGTAATGACCAGTATACAAATCCACCTTGGATCACCAAATTTTGTTCTTCTAGGTTGAAGCGTTCGTCTACAGTAGCAGTTTTTATATTTAGGTTTCTCTCTGTTCTCTCCTATATAGATAGATTAATTTGGAACTCTAAATCCAACATGGTTTGTAGTACCTCTTTGAAACTTGACAAAATAAAGGAGTTCTCAGATTTGTCTCTATGGTTTGTTTCCTCTTCAAGTAGCCCTAGGCACAGACTGTAAAAAAGCACTTTCATTGAGAGTGGTTCCCAAGCTTCTAAGAAATAACGAGTTTTCGAAATACCAGCAAATATTTTTTCACCCAATCTTGATGATACTTGGTGGTCATAATCAGTACACAAATCCCACTTGGCTCACCAAATTTTGTTCTTCTAGGTTGAAGCGTTCGTCTACAGTAACAGTTTTTATATTTAGGTTCCCTCTGTTCTCTCATATATAGATAGATGAATTTGGAACTCTAAATCCAACATGGTTTGTAGTAGCTCTTTGAAACTTGACAAAATAAAGGAGTTCTCAGTTTTGTCTCTATGGATTGTTTCCTCTTCAAGTAGCCCTAGGCACAGACTGTGGAAAGTACTTTCAATGAGATGGGTTGCCAAGCTTCTAAGAAATAACGCGTTTCCGAAATACCAGCAAATATTTTTTCACACAATCTTGTTGATACTTGGTGGTAATGATCAGTACACAAATCCCACTTGGCTCACCAAATTTAGTTCTTCTAGGTTGAAGCGTTCGTGTACAGTAGCAGTTTTTATATTTAGGTTTCCCTCTGTTCTCTCCTATATAGGTAGATGAATTTGGAACTATAAATCCAACATGGTTTGTAGTAGCTCTTTGAAACTTGACAAAATAAAGGAGTTCTCAGATTTTTCTCTATGGTTTGTTTCCTCTTCAAGTAGCCCTATGCACAGACTGTGGTAAAGCACTTTCATTGAGAGGGGTTGCCAAACTTCTGAGAAATTTCGAGTTTCCGAAATACCAGCGAATATTTTTTCACCCAATCTTGATGATACTTGTTGCTAAAGATCAGTACACAAATCCCACTTGGCTCACCAAATTTTGTTCTTCTAGATTGAAGCGTTCGTCTACAGTAGCAGTTTTTATATTTAGGTTTCCCTCTGTTCTCTCCTATATAGATAGCTGAATTTGGAACTCTAAATCCAACATGGTTTGTAGTAGCTCTTTGAAACATGACAAAATAAAGGAGTTCTCAGTTTTTTCTCTATGGTTTGTTTCCTCTTCAAGTAGCCCTAGGCACAGACTGTGGTAAGCACTTTCATTGAGATGGGTTGCCAAGCTTCTAAGAAATAACGAGTTTCCGAAATACCAGCAAATATTTTTTCACACAATCTTGATGATACTTGGTGGTCATGATCAGTACACAAATCCCACTTGGCTCCCCAAATTTTGTTCTTCTAGGTTGAAGCGTTCGTCTACAGTAGCAGTTTTTATACTTAGGATTCCCTCTGTTCTCTCCCATATAAATAGATGAATTTGGAACTCTAAATCCAACATGGTTTGTAGTAGCTCTTTGAAACTTGACAAAATAAAGGAGTTCTCAGTTTTGTCTCTATGGTTTGTTTCCTCTTCAAGTAGCCCTATGCACAGACTGTGGTAAAGCACTTTCATTGAGAGGGGTTGCCAAACTTCTGAGAAATTTCGAGTTTCCGAAATAGCAGCAAATATTTTTTCACCCAATCTTGATGATACTTGTTGCTAAAGATCAGTACACAAATCCCACTTGGCTAACCAAATTTTGTTCTTCTAGATTGAAGCGTTTGTCTACAGTAGCAGTTTTTATATTTAGGTTTCCCTCTGTTCTCTCCTATATAGAAAGATGAATTTGGAACTCTAAATCCAACATGGTTTGTAGTAGCTCTTTGAAACTTGACAAAATAAAGGAGTTCTCAGTTTTGTCGCTATGGTTTGTTTCCTCTTCAAGTAGCCCCAGGCACAGACTGTGGAAAAGCACTTTCATTCAGAGGGGTTCCCAAGCTTCTAAGAAATAACGAGTTTCCGAAATACCAGCAAATATTTTTTCACCCAATCTTGATGATACTTGGTGGTAATGATCAGTACACAAATCCCACTTGGCTCACCAAATTTTGTTCTTCTAGGTTGAAGCGTTCGTCTACAGTAGCAGTTTTTATATTTAGGTTTCACTCTGTTCTCTCATATATAGATAGATGAATTTGGAACTCTAAATCCAACATGGTTTGTAGTAGCTCTTTGAAACTTGACAAACAAAGGAGTTCTCAGTTTTGTCTCTATGGTTTGTTTCCTCTTAAAGAAGCCCTAGGCACAGACTGTGGAAAGCAAATTCATTGAGATGGGTTGCCAAGCTTCTAAGAAATAACGAGTTTCCGAAATACCAGCAAATCTTTTTTCACACAATCTTGTTGATACTTGGTGGTAATGAGCAGTATACAAACCCACTTGGCTCACCAAATTTTGGTCTTCTAGGTTGAAGCGTTCGTCTACAGTAGCAGTTTTTATATTTAGGTTTCTCTCTGTTCTCTCCTATATAGATCGATTAATTTGGAACTCTAAATCCAACATGGTTTGTAGTACCTCTTTGAAACTTGACAAAATAAAGGAGTTCTCAGATTTGTCTGAATGGTTTGTTTCCTCTTCAAGTAGCCCTAGGCACAGACTGTGGAAAAGCACTTTCATTGAGAGGGGTTGCCAAGCTTCTAAGAAATAACGAGTTTCCGAAATACCAGCAAATATTTTTTCACCCAATCTTGATGATACTTGGTGGTCATGATCAGTACACAAATCCCACTTGGCTCACCAAATTTTGTTCTTCTAGGTTGAAGCGTTCGTCTACAGTAGCAGTTTTTATATTTAGGTTTCACTCTGTTCTCTCATATATAGATAGATGAATTTGGAACTCTAAATCCAACATGGTTTGTAGTAGCTATTTGAAACTTGAAAAAATAAAGGAGTTCTCAGTTTTGTCTCTATGGATTGTTTCCTCTTCAAGTAGCCCTAGGCACAGACTGTGGAAAGTACTTTCATTGAGATGGGTTGCCAAGCTTCTAAGAAATAACGCGTTTCCGAAATACCAGCAAATCTTTTTTCACACAATCTTGTTGATACTTGGTGGTAATGATCAGTACACAAATCCCACTTGGCTCACCAAATTTAGTTCTTCTAGGTTGAAGCGTTCATGTACAGTAGCAGTTTTTATATTTAGGTTTCCCTCTGTTCTCTCCTATATAGATAGATGAATTTGGAACTCTACATCCAACATGGTTTGTAGTAGCTCTTTGAAAATTGACAAAATAAAGGAGTTCTCAGATTTGTCTCTATGGTTTGGTTCCTCTTCAAGTAGCCCTAGGCACAGACTGTGGAAAAGCACTTTCATTGAGAGGGGTTGCCAAGCTTCTAAGAAATAACGAGCTTCCGAAATACCAGCGAATATTTTTTCACCCAATCTTGATGATACTTGTTGCTAATGATCAGTACACAAATCCTACTTGGCTCACCAAATTTTGTTCTTCTAGGTTGAAGCGTTCGTCTACAGTAGCAGTTTTTATATTTAGGGTTCCCTCTGTTCTCTCCTATATTGAAAGATGAATTTGGAACTCTAAATCCAACATGGTTTGTAGTAGCTCTTTGAAACTTGACAAAACAAAGCAGTTCTCAGGTTTCTCTCTATGGATTGTTTCCTCTTTAAGTAGCCCTAGGCACAGACTGTGGAAAACACTTTCATTGAGATGGGTTGCCAAGCTTCTAAGAAACAACGCGTTTCCGAAATACCAGCAAATATCTTTTCACACATTCTTGTTGATACTTGGTGGTAATGATCAGTACACAAATCCCACTTGGCTCACCAAATTTAGTTCTTCTAGGTTGAAGCGTTCGTGTACAGTAGCAGTTTTTATATTTAGGTTTTCCTCTGTTCTCTCCTATATAGATAGATGAATTTGGAACTCTAAATCCAACATGATTTGTAGTAGCTCTTTGAAACTTGACAAAATGAAGGAGTTCTCAGATTTGTCTCTATGGATGGTTTCCTCTTCAAGTAGCCCTTGGCACAGACTGTGGAAAAGCACATTCATTGAGAGGGGTTGCCAAGCTTCTAAGAAATAACTAGTTTCCGAAATACCAGCAAATATTTTTTCACCAAACCTTGATGATACTTGGTGGTAATGATCAGTACACAAATCCCACTTGGCTCACCAAATTTTGTTCTTCTAGGTTGAAGCGTTCGTCTACAGTAGCAGTTTTTATATTTAGGTTTCCCTCTGTTCTCTCCTATATAGATAGATGAATTTGGAACTCTAAATCCAACATGGTTTGTAGTAGCTCTTTGAAACTTGACAAAATAAAGGAGTTCTCAGTTTTGTCTCTATGGTTTGTTTCCTCTTCAAGTAGCCCTAGGCACAGACTGTGGAAAAGCACTTTCATTGAGATGGGTTGCCAAGCTTCTAAGAAATAACGAGTTTCCGAAATACCAGAAAATATTTTTTCACACAATCTTGATGATACTTTTTGGTAAGGATCAGTACACAAATCCCACTTGGCTCCCCAAATTTTGTTCTTCTAGGTTGAAGCGTTCGTCTACAGTAGCAGTTTTTATATTTAGGTTTTCCTCTGTTCTCTCCTATATAGAAAGATGAATTTGGAACACTAAATCCAACATGGTTTGTAGTAGCTCTTTGAAACTTGACAAAATAAAGGAGTTCTCAGTTTTGTCGCTATGGTTTGTTTCCTCTTCAAGTAGCCCCAGGCACAGACTGTGGGAAAGCACTTTCATTGAGAGGGGTTCCCAAGCTTCTAAGAAATAACGAGTTTCCGAAATACCAGCAAATATTTTTTCACCCAATCTTGATGATACTTGGTGGTAGTGATCAGTACACAAATCCCACTTGGCTCACCAAATTTTGTTCTTCTAGGTTGAAGCGTTCGTCTACAGTAGCAGTTTTTATATTTAGGTTTCACTCTGTTCTCTCATATATAGATAGATGAATTTGGAACTCTAAATCCAACTTGGTTTGTAGTAGCTCTTTGAAACTTCACAAAATAAAGGAGTTCTCAGTTTTGTCTCTATGGATTGTTTCTTCTTCAAGTATCCCTAGGCACAGACTGTGGTAAAGCACTTTCATTGAGAGGGGTTGCCAAACTTCTAAGAAATTTCGAGATTCCGAAATAGCAGCAAATATTTTTTCACCCAATCTTGATGATACTTGTTGCTAAAGATCAGTACACAAATCCCACTTGGCTCACCAAATTTTGTTCTTCTAGGTTGAAGCGTTCGTCGACAGTAGCAGTTTTTATATTTAGGTTTCCCTCTGTTCTCTCCTATATAGAAAGATGAATTTGGAACTCTAAATCCAACATTGTTTGTAGTAGCTCTTTGAAACTTGACAAAATAATGGAGTTCTCGGTTTTGTCGCTATGGTTTGTTTCCTCTTCAAGTAGCCCCAGGCACAGACTGTGGAAAAGCACTTTCATTGAGAGGGGTTCCCAAGCTTCTAAGAAATAACGAGTTTCCGAAATACCAGCAAAAATTTTTTCACCCAATCTTGATGATACTTGGTGGTAATGATCAGTACACAAATCCCACTTGGCTCACCAAATTTTGTTCTTCTAGGTTGAAGCGTTCGTCGACAGTAGCAGTTTTTATATTTAGGTTTCCCTCTGTTCTCTCCTATATAGAAAGATGAATTTTCAACTGTAAATCCAACATGGTTTGTAGTAGCTCTTTGAAACTTGACAAAATAAAGGAGTTCTCAGTTTTTTATGTATGGTTTGTTTCCTCTTCAAGTAGCCCTAGGCACAGACTGTGGAAAAGCACTTTCATTGAGATGGGTTGCCAAGCTTCTAAGAAATAACGAGTTTCCGAAATACCAGCAAATATTTTTTCACACAATCTTGTTGATACTTGGTGGTAATGATCAGTACACAAATCCCACTTGGCTCTCCAAATTTTGTTCTTCTAGGTTGAAGCGTTCGTCTACAGTAGCAGTTTTTATATTTAGGTTTCTCTCTGTTCTCTCCTATATAGATAGATGAATTTGGAACTCTAAATCCAACATGGTTTGTAGTAGCTCTTTGAAACTTGACAAAACAAAGGAGGTCTCAGATTTGTCTCTATGGTTTGTTTCCTCTTCAAGTAGCCCTAGGCACAGACTGTGGAAAAGCACTTTCATTGAGAGGGGTTGCCAAGCTTCTAAGAAATAACGAGTTTCCGAAATACCAGCAAATATTTTTTCACCCAATCTTGATGATTCTTGGTGGTAATGATCAGTACACAAATCCCACTTGGGTCACCAAATTTTGTTCTTCTAGGTTGAAGCGTTCGTCTACAGTAGCAGTTTTTATATTTAGGATTTCCTCTGTTCTCCCCTATATAGATAGATGAATTTGGAACTCTAAATCCAACATGGTTTGTAGTAGCTCTTTGAAACTTGACAAAACAAAGCAGTTCTCAGGTTTCTCTCTATGGATTGTTTCCTCTTCAAGTAGCCCTAGGCACAGACTGTGGAAAGCACTTTCATTGAGATGGGTTGCCAAGCTTCTAAGAAACAACGCGTTTCCGAAATACCAGCAAATATTTTTTCACACAATCTTGTTGATACTTGGTGGTAATGATCAGTACACAAATCCCACTTGGCTCACCAAATTTAGTTCTTCTACGTTGAAGCGTTCGTGTACAGTAGCAGTTTTTATATTTAGGTTTCCCTCTGTTCTCTCCTATATAATAGATGAATTTGGAACTCTAAATCCAACATGGTTTGTAGTAGCTCTTTGAAACTTGACAAAATGAAGGAGTTCTCAGATTTGTCTCTATGGATTGTTTCCTCTTCAAGTAGCCCTAGGCACAGACTGTGGAAAAGCACTTTCATTGAGATGGGTTGCCAAGCTTCTAAGAAATAACGAGTTTCCGAAATACCAGCAAATATTTTTTCACACAATCTTGATGATACTTGGTGATAAGGATCAGTACACAAATCCCACTTGGCTCCCCAAATTTTGTTCTTCTAGGTTGAAGCGTTCGTCTACAGTAGCAGTTTTTATATTTAGGTTTCCCTCTGTTCTCTCCTATATAGAAAGATGAATTTGGAACTCTAAATCCAACATGCTTTGTAGTAGCTCTTTGAAACTTGACAAAATAAAGGAGTTCTCAGTTTTGTCGCTATGGTTTGTTTCCTCTTCATGTAGCCCCAGGCACAGACTGTAAAAAAGCACTTTCATTCAGAGGGGTTCCCAAGCTTCTAAGAAATAACGAGTTTCCGAAATACCAGCAAATATTTTTTCACCCAATCTTGATGATACTTGGTGTCAATGATCAGTACACAAATCCCACTTGGCTCCCCAAATTTTGTTCTTCTAGGTTGAAGCGTTCATCCACAGTAGCAGTTTTTATATTTAGGTTTCCCTCTGTTCTCTCCCATATAAATAGATGAATTTGGAACTCTAAATCCAACATGGTTTGTAGTAGCTCTTTGAAACTTGACAAAATAAAGGAGTTCTCAGTTTTGTCTCTATGGTTTGTTTTCTCTTCAAGTAGCCCTAGGCTCAGACTGTGGTAAAGCACTTTCATTGAGAGGGGTTGCCAAACTTCTAAGAAATTTGGAGTTTCCGAAATAGCAGCAAATATTTTTTCACCCAATCTTGATGATACTTGTTGCTAAAGATCAGTACACAAATCCCACTTGGCTCACCATATTTTGTTCTTCTAGGTTGAAGCGTTCGTCTACAGTAGCAGTTTTTATATTTAGGTTTCCCTCTGTTCTCTCCTATATAGAAAGATGAATTTGGAACTCTAAATCCAACATGGTTTGTAGTAGCTCTTTGAAACTTGACAAAATAAAGGAGTTCTCAGTTTTGTCGCTATGGTTTGTTTCCTCTTCAAGTAGCCCCAGGCACAGACTGTGGAAAAGCACTTTCATTGAGAGTGGTTCCCAAGCTTCTAAGAAATAACGAGTTTCCGAAATACCAGCAAATATTTTTTCACCCAATCTTGATGATACTTGGTGGTAATGATCAGTACACAAATCCCACTTGGCTCACCAAATTTTGTTCTTCTAGGTTGAAGCGTTCGTATACAGTAGCAGTTTTTATATTTAGGTTTCACTCTGTTCTCTCATATATAGATAGATGAATTTGGAACTCTAAATCCAACATGGTTTGTAGTAGCTCTTTGAAACTTGACAAAATAAAGGAGTTCTCCGTTTTTTCTCTATGGTTTGTTTCCTCTTCAAGTAGCCCTAGGCACAGACTGTGGAAAAGCACTTTCATTGAGATGGGTTGCCAAGCTTCAAAGAAATAACGAGTTTCCGAAATACCAGCAAATATTTTTTCACACAATCTTGTTGATACTTGGTGGTAATGATCAGTACACAAATCCCACTTGGCTCTCCAAATTTTGTTCTTCTAGGTTGAAGCGTTCGTCTACAGTAGCAGTTTTTATATTTAGGTTTCTCTCTGTTCTCTCCTATATAGATAGATGAATTTGGAACTCTAAATCCAACATGGTTTGTAGTAGCTCTTTGAAACTTGACAAAATAAAGGAGGTCTCAGATTTGTCTTTATGGTTTGTTTCCTCTTCAAGTAGCCCTAGGCACAGACTGTGGAAAAGCACTTTCATTGAGAGGGGTTGCCAAGCTTCTAAGAAATAACGAGTTTCCGAAATACCAGCAAATATTTTTTCACCCAATCTTGATGATACTTGGTGGTAATGATCAGTACACAAATCCCACTTGGCTCACCAAATTTTGTTCTTCTAGGTTGAAGCGTTCGTCTACAGTAGCAGTTTTTATATTTAGGTTTTCCTCTGTTATCTCCTATATAGATAGATGAATTTGGAACTCTAAATCCAACATGGTTTGTAGTAGCTCTTTGAAACTTGACAAAACAAAGCAGTTCTCAGGTTTCTCTCTATGGATTGTTTCCTCTTCAAGTAGCCCTAGGCACAGACTGTGGAAAGCACTTTCATTGAGATGGGTTGCCAAGCTTCTAAGAAACAACGCGTTTCCGAAATACCAGCAAATATTTTTTCACACAATCTTGTTGATACTTGGTGGTAATGATCAGTACACAAATCCCACTTGGCTCACCAAATTTAGTTCTTCTACGTTGAAGCGTTCGTGTACAGTAGCAGTTTTTATATTTAGGTTTCCCTCTGTTCTCTCCTATATAGATAGATGAATTTGGAACTCTAAATCCAACATGGTTTGTAGTAGCTCTTTGAAACTTGACAAAATGAAGGAGTTCTCAGATTTGTCTCTATGGTTTGTTTCCTCTTCAAGTAGCCCTAGGCACAGACTGTGGAAAAGCACTTTCATTGAGAGGGGTTGCCAAGCTTCTAAGAAATAACGAGTTTCCGAAATACCAGCAAATATTTTTTCACCAAATCTTGATGATGCTTGGTGGTAATAATCAGTACACAAATCCCACTTGGCTCACCAAATTTTGTTCTTCTAGGTTGAAGCGTTCGTCTACAGTAGCAGTTTTTATATTTAGGTTTCCCTCTGTTCTCTCCTATATAGATAGCTGAATTTGGAACTCTAAATCCAACATGGTTTGTAGTAGCTCTTTGAAACTTGACAAAATAAAGGAGTTCTCAGTTTTGTCTCTATGGTTTGTTTCCTCTTCAAGTAGCCCTAGGCACAGACTGTGGAAAAGCACTTTCATTGAGATGGGTTGCCAAGCTTCTAAGAAATAACGAGTTTCCGAAATACCAGCAAATATTTTTTCACACAATCTTGATGATACTTGGTGGTAATGATCAGTGCACAAATCCCACTTGGCTCCCCAAATTTAGTTCTTCTAGGTTGAAGCGTTCGTCTACAGTAGCAGTTTTTATATTTAGGTTTCCCTCTGTTCTCTCCCATATAAATAGATGAATTTGGAACTCTAAATCCAACATGGTTTGTAGTAGCTCTTTGAAACTTGACAAAACAAAGCAGTTCTCAGGTTTCTCTCTATGGATTGTTTCCTCTTCAAGTAGCCCTAGGCACAGACTGTGGAAAGCACTTTCATTGAGATGGGTTGCCAAGCTTCTAAGAAACAACGGGTTTCCGAAATACCAGCAAATATTTTTTCACACAATCTTGTTGATACTTGGTGGTAATGATCAGTACACAAATCCCACTTGGCTCACCAAATTTAGTTCTTCTACGTTGAAGCGTTCGTGTACAGTAGCAGTTTTTATATTTAGGTTTCCCTCTGTTCTCTCCTATATAGATAGATGAATTTGGAACTCTATATCCAACATGGTTTGTAGTAGCTCTTTGAAACTTGACAAAATGAAGGAGTACTCAGATTTGTCTCTATGGATTGTTTCCTCTTCAAGTAGCCCTAGGCACAGACTGTGAAAAAGCACTTTCATTGACAGGGGTTGCCAAGCTTCTAAGAAATAACTAGTTTCCGAAATACCAGCAAATATTTTTTCACCAAACCTTGATGATACTTGGTGGTAATGATCAGTACACAAATCCCACTTGGCTCACCAAATTTTGTTCTTCCAGGTTGAAGCGTTCGTCTACAGTAGCAGTTTTTATATTTAGGTTTCCCTCTGTTCTCTCCTATATAGATAGATGAATTTGGAACTCTAAATCCAACATGGTTTGTAGTAGCTCTTTGAAACTTGACAAAATAAAAGAGTTCTCAGTTTTGTCTCTATGGTTTGTTTCCTCTTCAAGTAGCCCTAGGCACAGACTGTGGAAAAGCACTTTCATTGAGATGGGTTGCCAAGCTTCTAAGAAATAACGAGTTTCCGAAATACCAGCAAATATTTTTTCACACAATCTTGATGATACTTGGTGGTAAGGATCAGTACACAAATCCCACTTGGCTCCCCAAATTTTGTTCTTCTAGGTTGAAGCCTTCGTCTACAGTAGCAGTTTTTATATTTAGGTTTCCCTCTGTTCTCTCCTATATAGAAAGATGAATTTGGAACTCTAAATCCAACATGCTTTGTAGTAGCTCTTTGAAACTTGACAAAATAAAGGAGTTCTCAGTTTTGTCGCTATGGTTTGTTTCCTCTTCATGTAGCCCCAGGCACAGACTGTGGAAAAGCACTTTCATTGAGAGGGGTTCCCAAGCTTCTAAGAAATAACGAGTTTCCGAAATACCAGCAAACATTTTTTCACCCAATCTTGATGATACTTGGTGGTAATGATCAGTACACAAATCCCACTTGGCTCACAAAATTTAGTTCTTCTAGGTTGAAGCGTTCGTGTACAGTAGCAGTTTTTATATTTAGGTTTCCCTCTGTTCTCTCATAAGTAGATAGATGAATTTGGAACTCTAAATCCAACATGGTTTGTAGTAGCTCTTTGAAACTTGACAAAATGAAGGAGTTCTCAGATTTGTCTCTATGGTTTGTTTCCTCTTCAAGTAGCCCTAGGCACAGACTGTGGAAAAGCACTTTCATTGAGATGGGTTGCCAAGCTTCTAAGAAATAACGAGTTTCCGAAATACCAGCAAATATTTTTTCACACAATCTTGATGATACTTGGTGGTAATGATCAGTACACAAATCCCACTTGGCTCCCCAAATTTTGTTCTTCTAGGTTGAAGCGTTCGTGTACAGTAGCAGTTTTTATATTTAGGTTTCCCTCTGTTCTCTCATATATAGATAGATGAATTTGGAACTCTAAATCCAACATGGTTTGTAGTAGCTCTTTGAAACTTGACAAAATGAAGGAGTTCTCAGATTTGTCTCTATGGTTTGTTTCCTCTTCAAGTAGCCCTAGGCACAGACTGTGGTAAAGCACTTTCATTGAGATGGGTTGCCAAGCTTCTAAGAAATAACGAGTTTCCGAAATAGCAGCAAATATTTTTTCACCCAATCTTGATGATACTTGTTGCTAAAGATCAGTACACAAATCCAACTTGGCTCACCATATTTTGTTCTTCTAGGTTGAAGCGTTCGTCTACAGTAGCAGTTTTTATATTTAGGTTTCCCTCTGTTCTCTCCTATATAGAAAGATGAATTTGGAACTCTAAATCCAACATGGTTTGTAGTAGCTCTTTGAAACTTGACAAAATAAAGGAGTTCTCAGTTTTGTCGCTATGGTTTGTTTCCTCTTCAAGTAGCCCCAGGCACAGACTGTGGAAAAGCACTTTCATTGAGAGTGGTTAACAAGCTTCTAAGAAATAACGAGTTTCCGAAATACCAGCAAATATTTTTTCACCCAATCTTGATGATACATGGTGGTAATGATCAGTACACAAATCCCACTTGGCTCACCAAATTTTGTTCTTCTAGGTTGAAGCGTTCGTCTACAGTAGCAGTTTTTATATTTAGGTTTTCCTCTGTTCTCTCATATATAGATAGATGAATTTGGAACTGTAAATCCAACATGGTTTGTAGTAGCTCTTTGAAACTTGACAAAACAAAGCAGTTCTCAGGTTTCTCTCTATGGATTGTTTCCTCTTCAAGTAGCCCTAGGCACAGACTGTGGTAAAGCACTTTCATTGAGATGGGTTGCCAAGCTTCTAAGAAACAACACGTTTCCGAAATACCAGCAAATATTTTTTCACACAATCTTGTTGATACTTGGTGGTAATGATCAGTACACAAATCCCACTTGGCTCACCAAATTTAGTTCTTCTACGTTGAAGCGTTCGTGTACAGTAGCAGTTTTTATATTTAGGTTTCCCTCTGTTCTCTCCTATATAGATAGATGAATTTGGAACTCTAAATCCAACATGGTTTGTAGTAGCTCTTTGAAACTTGACAAAATAAAGGAGTTCTCAGTTTTGTCGCTATGGTTTGTTTCCTCTTCAAGTAGCCCCAGGCACAGACTGTGGAAAAGCACTTTCATTGAGAGGGTTTGCCAAGCTTCTAAGAAATAACGAGTTTCCGAAATACCAGCAAATATTTTTTCACCCAATCTTGATGATACTTGGTGGTAATGATCAGTACACAAATCCCACTTGGCTCACCATATTTTGGTCTTCTAGGTTGAAGCATTCGTCTACAGTAGCAATTTTTATATTTAGGTTTCTCTCTGTTCTCTCCTATATAGATAGATTAATTTGGAACTCTAAATCCAACATGGTTTGTAGTACCTCTTTGAAACTTGACAAAATAAAGGAGTTCTCAGATTTGTCTGTATGGTTTGTTTCCTCTTCAAGTAGCCCTAGGCACAGACTGTGGAAAAGCACTTTCATTGACAGGGGTTGCCAAGCTTCTAAGAAATAACGAGTTTCCGAAATACCAGCAAATATTTTTTCACCAAACCTTGATGATTCTTGGTGGTAATGATCAGTACACAAATCCCACTTGGCTCACCAAATTTTGTTCTTCTAGGTTGAAGCGTTCGTCTACAGTAGCAGTTTTTATATTTAGGTTTCCCTCTGTTCTCTCCTATATAGATAGATGAATTTGGAACTCTAAATCCAACATGGTTTGTAGTAGCTCTTTGAAACTTGACAAAATAAAAGAGTTCTCAATTTTGTCTCTATGGTTTGTTTCCTCTTCAAGTAGCCCTAGGCACAGACTGTGGAAAAGCACTTTCATTGAGATGGGTTGCCAAGCTTCTAAGAAATAACGAGTTTCCGAAATACCAGCAAATATTTTTTCACACAATCTTGATGATACTTGGTGGTAAGGATCAGTACACAAATCCCACTTGGCTCCCCAAATTTTGTTCTTCTAGGTTGAAGCGTTCGTCTACAGTAGCAGTTTTTATATTTAGGTTTCCCTCTGTTCTCTCCTATATAGAAAGATGAATTTGGAACTCTAAATCCAACATGCTTTGTAGTAGCTCTTTGAAACTTGACAAAATAAAGGAGTTCTCAGTTTTGTCGCTATGGTTTGTTTCCTCTTCATGTAGCCCCAGGCACAGACTGTGGAAAAGCACTTTCATTGAGAGGGGTTCCCAAGCTTCTAAGAAATAACGAGTTTCCGAAATACCAGCAAACATTTTTTCACCCAATCTTGATGATACTTGGTGGTAATGATCAGTACACAAATCCCACTTGGCTCACAAAATTTAGTTCTTCTAGGTTGAAGCGTTCGTGTACAGTAGCAGTTTTTATATTTAGGTTTCCCTCTGTTCTCTCATATATAGATAGATGAATTTGGAAATCTAAATCCAACATGGTTTGTAGTAGCTCTTTGAAACTTGACAAAATGAAGGAGTTCTCAGATTTGTCTCTATGGTTTGTTTCCTCTTCAAGTAGCCCTAGGCACAGACTGTGGAAAAGCACTTTCATTGAGATGGGTTGCCAAGCTTCTAAGAAATAACGAGTTTCCGAAATACCAGCAAATATTTTTTCACACAATCTTGATGATACTTGGTGGTAATGATCAGTACACAAATCCCACTTGGCTCCCCAAATTTTGTTCTTCTAGGTTGAAGCGTTCGTGTACAGTAGCAGTTTTTATATTTAGGTTTCCCTCTGTTCTCTCATATATAGATAGATGAATTTGGAACTCTAAATCCAACATGGTTTGTAGTAGCTCTTTGAAACTTGACAAAATGAAGGAGTTCTCAGATTTGTCTCTATGGTTTGTTTCCTCTTCAAGTAGCCCTAGGCACAGACTGTGGAAAAGCACTTTCATTGAGATTGGTTGCCAAGCTTCTAAGAAATAACGAGTTTCCGAAATAGCAGCAAATATTTTTTCACCCAATCTTGATGATACTTGTTGCTAAAGATCAGTACACAAATCCCACTTGGCTCACCATATTTTGTTCTTCTAGGTTGAAGCGTTCGTCTACAGTAGCAGTTTTTATATTTAGGTTTCCCTCTGTTCTCTCCTATATAGAAAGATGAATTTGGAACTCTAAATCCAACATGGTTTGTAGTAGCTCTTTGAAACTTGACAAAATAAAGGAGTTCTCAGTTTTGTCGCTATGGTTTGTTTCCTCTTCAAGTAGCCCCAGGCACAGACTGTGGAAAAGCACTTTCATTGAGAGTGGTTAACAAGCTTCTAAGAAATAACGAGTTTCCGAAATACCAGCAAATATTTTTTCACCCAATCTTGATGATACTTGGTGGTAATGATCAGTACACAAATCCCACTTGGCTCACCAAATTTTGTTCTTCTAGGTTGAAGCGTTCGTCTACAGTAGCAGTTTTTATATTTAGGTTTTCCTCTGTTCTCTCATATATAGATAGAAGAATTTGGAACTGTAAATCCAACATGGTTTGTAGTAGCTCTTTGAAACTTAACAAAACAAAGCAGTTCTCAGGTTTCTCTCTATGGATTGTTTCCTCTTCAAGTAGCCCTAGGCACAGACTGTGGTAAAGCACTTTCATTGAGATGGGTTGCCAAGCTTCTAAGAAACAACGCGTTTCCGAAATACCAGCAAATATTTTTTCACACAATCTTGTTGATACTTGGTGGTAATCATCAGTACACAAATCCCACTTGGCTCACCAAATTTAGTTCTTCTAGGTTGAAGCGTTCGTCTACAGTAGCAGTTTTTATATTTAGGTTTTCCTCTGTTCTCTCATATATAGATAGATGAATTTGGAACTGTAAATCCAACATGGTTTGTAGTACCTCTTTGAAACTTGACAAAATAAAGGAGTTCTCAGATTTGTCTGTATGGTTTGTTTCCTCTTCAAGTAGCCCTAGGCACAGACTGTGGAAAAGCACTTTCATTGACAGGGGTTGCCAAGCTTCTAAGAAATAACGAGTTTCCGAAATACCAGCAAATATTTTTTCACCAAACCTTGATGATACTTGGTGGTAATGATCAGTACACAAATCCCACTTGGCTCACCAAATTTTGTTCTTCTAGGTTGAAGCGTTCGTCTACAGTAGCAGTTTTTATATTTAGGTTTCCCTCTGTTCTCTCCTATATAGATAGATGAATTTGGAACTCTAAATCCAACATGGTTTGTAGTAGCTCTTTGAAACTTGACAAAATAAAGGAGTTCTCAGTTTTGTCTCTATGGATTGTTTCCTCTTCAAGTAGCCCTAGGCACAGACTTTGGAAAGTACTTTCATTGAGATGGGTGGCCAAGCGTCTAAGAAATAACGAGTTTCCGAAATACCAGCAAATATTTTTTCACACAATCTTGTTGATACTTGGTGGTAATGATCAGTACACAAATCCCACTTGGCTCTCCAAATTTTGTTCTTCTAGGTTGAAGCGTTCGTCTACAGTAGCAGTTTTTATATTTAGGTTTCTCTGTGTTCTCTCCTATATAGATAGATGAATTTGGAACTCTAAATCCAACATGGTTTGTAGTAGCTCTTTGAAACTTGACAAAATATAGCAGGTCTCAGATTTGTCTCTATGGTTTGTTTCCTCTTCAAGTAGCCCTAGGCACAGACTGTGGAAAAGCACTTTCATTGAGAGGAGTTGCCAAGCTTCTAAGAAATAACGAGTTTCCGAAATACCAGCAAATATTTTTTCACCCAATCTTGATGATACTTGGTGGTAATGATCAGTACACAAATCTCACTTGGCTCACCAAATTTTGTTCTTCTAGGTTGAGGCGTTCGTCTACAGTTGCAGTTTTTATATTTAGGTTTTCCTCTGTTCTCTCCTATATAGATAGATGAATTTGGAACTCTAAATCCAACATGGTTTGTAATAGCTCTTTGAAACTTGACAAAACAAAGCAGTTCTCAGGTTTCTCTCTATGGATTGTTTCCTCTTCAAGTAGCCCTAGGCACAGACTGTGGAAAGCACTTTCATTGAGATGGGTTGCCAAGCTTCTAAGAAACAACGCGTTTCCGAAATACCAGCAAATATTTTTTCACACAATCTTGTTGATACTTGGTGGTAATGATCAGTACACAAATCCCACTTGGCTCACCAAATTTAGTTCTTCTAGGTTGAAGCGTTCGTGTACAGTAGCAGTTTTTATATTTAGGATTCCCTGTGTTCTCTCCTATATAAAAAGATGAATTTGGAACTCTAAATCCAACATGGTTTGTAGTAGCTCTTTGAAACTTGAAAAAATGAAGGAGTTCTCAGATTTGTCTCTATGGATTGTTTCCTCTTCAAGTAGCCCTAGGCACAGACTGTGAAAAAGCACTTTCATTGAGAGGGGTTGCCAAGCTTCTAAGAAATAACTAGTTTCCGAAATACCAGCAAATATTTTTTCACCAAACCTTGATGATACTTTGTGGTAATGATCAGTACACAAATCCCACTTGGCTCACCAAATTTTGTTCTTCTAGGTTGAAGCGTTCGTCTACAGTAGCAGTTTTTATATTTAGGTTTCCCTCTGTTCTCTCCTATATAGATAGATGAATTTGGAACTCTAAATCCAACATGGTTTGTAGTAGCTCTTTGAAACTTGACAAAATAAAGGAGTTCTCAGTTTTGTCTCTACGGTTTGTTTCCTCTTCAAGTAGCCCTAGGCACAGACTGTGGAAAAGCACTTTCATTGAGATGGGTTGCCAATCTTCTAAGAAATAACGAGTTTCCGAAATACCAGCAAATATTTTTTCACACAATCTTGATGATACTTGGTGGTAAGGATCAGTACACAAATCCCACTTGGTTCCCCAAATTTTGTTCTTCTAGGTTGAAGCGTTCGTCTACAGTAGCAGTTTTTATATTTAGGTTTCCCTCTGTTCTCTCCTATATAGAAAGATGAATTTGGAACTCTAAATCCAACATGGTTTGTAGTAGCTCTTTGAAACTTGACAAAATAAAGGAGTTCTCAGTTTTGTCGCTGTGGTTTGTTTCCTCTTCAAGTTGCCCCAGGCACAGACTGTGGAAAAGCACTTTCATTGAGAGGGGTTCCCAAGCTTCTAAGAAATAACGAGTTTCCGAAATACGAGCAAATATTTTTTCACCCAATCTTGATGATACTTGGTGGTAATGATCAGTACACAAATCCCACTTGGCTCACCAAATTTTGTTCTTCTAGGTTGAAGCGTTCGTCTACAGTAGCAGTTTTTATATTTAGGTTTCACTCTGTTCTCTCATATATAGATAGATGAATTTGGAAGTCTAAATCCAACATGGTTTGTAGTAGCTCTTTGAAACTTGACAAACAAAGGAGTTCTCAGTTTTGTCTCTATGGTTTGTTTCCTCTTAAAGTAGCCCTAGGCACAGACTGTGGAAAGCACTTTCATTGAGATGGGTTGCCAAGCTTCTAAGAAATAACGAGTTTCCGAAATACCAGCAAATATTTTTTCACACAATCTTGTTGATACTTGGTGGTAATGACCAGTATACAAACCCACTTGGCTCACCAAATTTTGGTCTTCTAGGTTGAAGCATTCGTCTACAGTAGCAGTTTTTATATTTAGTTTTCTCTCTGTTCTCTCCTATATAGATAGATTAATTTGGAACTCTAAATCCAACATGGTTTGTAGTACCTCTTTGAAACTTGACAAAATAAAGGAGTTCTCAGATTTGTCTGTATGGTTTGTTTCCTCTTCAAGTAGCCCTAGGCACAGACTGTGGAAAAGCACTTTCATTGACAGGGGTTGCCAAGCTTCTAAGAAATAACGAGTTTCCGAAATACCAGCAAATATTTTTTCACCAAACCTTGATGATACTTGGTGGTAATGATCAGTACACAAATCCCACTTGGCTCACCAAATTTTCTTCTTCTAGGTTGAAGCGTTCGTCTACAGTAGCAGTTTTTATATTTAGGTTTCCCTCTGTTCTCTCCTATATAGATAGATGAATTTGGAACTCTAAATCCAACATGGTTTGTAGTAGCTCTTTGAAACTTGACAAAATAAAGGAGTTCTCCGTTTGTCTCTATGGTTTGTTTCCTCTTCAAGTAGCCCTAGGCACAGACTGTGGAAAAGCACTTTCATTGAGATGGGTTGCCAAGCTTCTAAGAAATAACGAGTTTCCGAAATACCAGCAAATATTTTTTCACACAAACTTGATGATACTTGGTGGTAAGGATCAGTACACAAATCCCACTTGGCTCCCCAAATTTTGTTCTTCTAGGTTGAAGCGTTCGTGTACAGTAGCAGTTTTTATATTTAGGTTTCCCTCTGTTCTCTCATATATAGATAGATGAATTTGGAACTCTATATCCAACATGGTTTGTAGTAGCTCTTTGAAACTTGACAAAATGAAGGAGTTCTCAGATTTGTCTCTATGGTTTGTTTCCTCTTCAAGTAGCCCTAGGCACAGACTGTGGAAAAGCACTTTCATTGAGATGGGTTGCCAAGCTTCTAAGAAATAACGAGTTTCCGAAATAGCAGCAAATATTTTTTCACCCAATCTTGATGATACTTGTTGCTAAAGATCAGTACACAAATCCCACTTGGCTCACCATATTTTGTTCTTCTAGGTTGAAGCGTTCGTCTACAGTAGCAGTTTTTATATTTAGGTATCCCTCTGTTCTCTCCTATATAGAAAGATGAATTTGGAACTCTAAATCCAACATGGTTTGTAGTAGCTCTTTGAAAACTTGACAAAATAAAGGAGTTCTCAGTTTTGTCGCTATGGTTTGTTTCCTCTTCAAGTAGCCCCAGGCACAGACTGTGGAAAAGCACTTTCATTGAGAGTGGTTAACAAGCTTCTAAGAAATAACGAGTTTCCGAAATACCAGCAAATATTTTTTCACCCAATCTTGATGATACTTGGTGGTAATGATCAGTACACAAATCCCACTTGGCTCACCAAATTTTGTTCTTCTAGGTTGAAGCGTTCGTCTACAGTAGCAGTTTTTATATTTAGGTTTCACTCTGTTCTCTCATATATAGATAGATGAATTTGGAACTCTAAATCCAACATGGTTTGTAGTAGCTCTTTGAAACTTGACAAAATAAAGGAGTTCTCAGTTTTGTCTCTATGGATTGTTTCCTCTTCAAGTAGCCCTAGGCACAGACTTTGGAAAGTACTTTCATTGAGATGGGTGGCCAAGCGTCTAAGAAATAACGAGTTTCCGAAATACCAGCAAATATTTTTTCACACAATCTTGTTGATACTTGGTGGTAATGATCAGTACACAAATCCCACTTGGCTCTCCAAATTTTGTTCTTCTAGGTTGAAGCGTTCGTCTACAGTAGCAGTTTTTATATTTAGGTTTCTCTGTGTTCTCTCCTATATAGATAGATGAATTTGGAACTCTAAATCCAACATGGTTTGTAGTAGCTCTTTGAAACTTGACAAAATATAGCAGGTCTCAGATTTGTCTCTATGGTTTGTTTCCTCTTCAAGTAGCCCTAGGCACAGTCTGTGGAAAAGCACTTTCATTGAGAGGAGTTGCCAAGCTTCTAAGAAATAACGAGTTTCCGAAATACCAGCAAATATTTTTCACCCAATCTTGATGATACTTGGTGGTAATGATCAGTACACAAATCTCACTTGGCTCACCAAATTTTGTTCTTCTAGGTTGAAGCGTTCGTCTACAGTTGCAGTTTTTATATTTAGGTTTTCCTCTGTTCTCTCCTATATAGATAGATGAATTTGGAACTCTAAATCCAACATGGTTTGTAATAGCTCTTTGAAACTTGACAAAACAAAGCAGTTCTCAGGTTTCTCTCTATGGATTGTTTCCTCTTCAAGTAGCCCTAGGCACAGACTGTGGAAAGCACTTTCATTGAGATGGGTTGCCAAGCTTCTAAGAAACAACGCGTTTCCGAAATACCAGCAAATATTTTTTCACACAATCTTGTTGATACTTGGTGGTAATGATCAGTACACAAATCCCACTTGGCTCACCAAATTTAGTTCTTCTAGGTTGAAGCGTTCGTGTACAGTAGCAGTTTTTATATTTAGGATTCCCTGTGTTCTCTCCAATATAAAAAGATGAATTTGGAACTCTAAATCCAACATGGTTTGTAGTAGCTCTTTGAAACTTGACAAAATGAAGGAGTTCTCAGATTTGTCTCTATGGATTGTTTCCTCTTCAAGTAGCCCTAGGCACAGACTGTGAAAAAGCACTTTCATTGAGAGGGTTGCCAAGCTTCTAAGAAATAACTAGTTTCCGAAATACCAGCAAATATTTTTTCACACAATCTTCTTGATACTTGGTGGTAATGATCAGTACACAAATCCCACTTGGCTCACCAAATTTTGTTCTTCTAGGTTGAAGCGTTCGTCTACAGTAGCAGTTTATATATTTAGGTTTCTCTCTGTTCTCTCCTATATAGATAGATGAATTTGGAACTCTAAATCCAACATGGTTTGTAGTAGCTCTTTGAAACTTGACAAAATAAAGGAGGTCTCAGATTTGTCTCTATGGTTTGTTTCCCTCTTCAAGTAGCCCTAGGCACAGACTGTGGAAATGCACTTTCATTGAGAGGGGTTGCCAAGCTTCTAAGAAATAACGAGTTTCCGAAATACCAGCAAATATTTTTTCACCCAATCTTGATGATACTTGGTGGTAATGATCAGTACTCATCCCACTTGGCTCACCAAATTTTGTTCTTCTAGGTTGAAGCGTTCGTCTACAGTAGCAGTTTTTATATTTAGGTTTCCCTCTGTTCTCTCCTATATAGATAGATGAATTTGGAACTCAAAATCCAACATGGTTTGTAGTAGCTTTTGAAACTTGACAAAATAAAGGAGTTCTCAGTTTTGTCTCTATGGTTTGTTTCCTCTTCAAGTAGCCCTAGGCACAGACTGTGGAAAGCACTTTCATTGAGATGGGTTGCCAAGCTTCTAAGAAATAACGAGTTTCCGAAATACCAGCAAATATTTTTTCACCCAATCTTGATGATACTTGGTGGTAATGATCACTATACAAATCCCACGTGGCTCACCAAATTTTTGTCTTCAAGGTTGAAGCGTTCGTCTAAGTAGCAGTTTTTATATTTAGGTTTCTCTCTGTTCTCTCCTATATAGATAGATGAATTTGAAACTCTAAATCCAACATGGTTTGTAGTAGCTCTTTGAAACTTGACAAAATAAAGAAGTTCTCAGATTTTTCTCTATGGTTTGTTTCCTCTTCAAGTAGCCCTAGGCACAGACTGTGGAAAAGCACTTTCATTGAGAGGGGTTCCAAGCTTCTAAGAAATAACGAGTTTCCGAATTACCAGCAAATATTTTTTCACCCAATTTTGATAATACTTGGTGGTCATTATCAGTACACAAATCCCACTTGGCTCACCAAATTTTGTTCTTCTAGGTTGAAGCGTTCGTCTACAGTAGCAGTTTTTATATTTAGGTTTCACTCTTTTCTCTCATATATAGATAGATGAATTTGGAACTCTAAATCCAACATGGTTTGTAGTAGCTCTTTGAAACTTGACAAAATAAAGGAGTTCTCAGTTTTGTCTCTATGGATTGTTTCCTCTTCAAGTAGCCCTAGGCACCAGACTGTGGAAAGCACTTTCATTGAGATGGGTTGGCAAGGTTCTAAGAAATAATGCGTTTCCGAAATACCAGCCAATATTTTTTCACACAATCTTGTTGATACTTGGTGGTAATGATCAGTACACAAATCCCACTTGGCTCACCAAATTTAGTTCTTCTACGTTGAAGCGTTCGTGTACAGTAGCAGTTTTTATATTTAGGTTTCTCTCTATTCTCTCCTATATAGATAGATGAATTTGGAACTCTTAATCCAACATGGTTTGTAGTAGCTCTTTGAAACTTGACAAAATGAAGGAGTTCTCAGATTTGTCTCTATGGTTTGTTTCCTCTTCAAGTAGCCCTAGGCACAGACTGTGGAAAAGCACTTTCATTGAGATTGGTTGCCAAGCTTCTAAGAAATAACTAGTTTAAGATATACCAGCAAATATTTTTTCACCAAATCTTGATGATGCTTGGTGGTAATAATCAGTACACAAATCCCACTTGGCTCACCAAATTTTGTTCTTCTGGGTTGAAGCGTTCGTCTACAGTAGCAGTTTTTATATTTAGGTTTCCCTCTGTTCTCTCCTATATAGATAGCTGAATTTGGAACTCTAAATCCAACATGGTTTGTAGTAGCTCTTTGAAACTTGACAAAATAAAGGAGTTCTCAGTTTTGTCTCTATGGTTTGTTTCCTCTTCAAGTAGCCCTAGGCACAGACTGTGGAAAAGCACTTTCATTGCGATGGGTTGCCAAGCTTCTAAGAAATAACGAGTTTCCGAAATACCAGCAAATATTTTTTCACACAATCTTGATGGTACTTGGTGGTAATGATCAGTACACAAATCCCACTTGGCTCCCCAAATTTTGTTCTTCTAGGTTGAAGCGTTCGTCTACAGTAGCAGTTTTTATATTTAGGTTTCCCTCTGTTCTCTCCCATATAAATAGATGAATTTGGAACTCTAAATCCAACATGGTTTGTAGTAGCTCTTTGAAACTTGACAAAATAAAGGAGTTCTCAGTTTTGTCTCTATGGTTTGTTTCCTCTTCAAGTAGCCCTAGGCACAGACTGTGGAAAAGCACTTTCATTGCGATGGGTTGCCAAGCTTCTAAGAAATAACGAGTTTCCGTAATACCAGCAAATATTTTTTCACACAATCTTGATGGTACTTGGTGGTAATGATCAGTACACAAATCCCACTTGGCTCCCCAAATTTTGTTCTTCTAGGTTGAAGCGTTCGTCTACAGTAGCAGTTTTTATATTTAGGTTTCCCTCTGTTCTCTCCCATATAAATAGATGAATTTGGAACTCTAAATCCAACATGGTTTGTAGTAGCTCTTTGAAACTTGACAAAATAAAGGAGTTCTCAGTTTTGTCTCTATGGTTTGTTTCCTCTTCAAGTAGCCCTAGGCACAGACTGTGGTAAAGCACTTTCATTGAGAGGGTTTGCCAAACTTCTAAGAAATTTCGAGTTTCCGAAATAGCAGCAAATATTTTTTCACCCAATCTTGATGATACTTGGTGGTAATGATCAGTACACAAATCCCACTTGGCTCACCAAATTTTGTTCTTCTAGGTTGAAGCGTTCGTCTACAGTAGCAGTTTTTATATTTAGGTTTCCCTCTGTTCTCTCCTATATAGAAAGATGAATTTGGAACTCTAAATCCAACATGGTTTGTAGTAGCTCTTTGAAACTTGACAAAATAAAGGAGTTCTCAGTTTTGTCGCTATGGTTTGTTTCCTCTTCAAGTAGCCCCAGGCACAGACTGTGGAAAAGCACTTTCATTGAGAGGGGTTCCCAAGCTTCTAAGAAATAACGAGTTTCTGAAATAAAAGCAAAAATTTTTTTCACCCAATCTTGATGATACTTGGTGGTAATGATCAGTACACAAATCCCACTTGGCTCACCAAATTTTGTTCTTCTAGGTTGAAGCCTTCGTCTACAGTAGCAGTTTTTATATTTAGGTTTCACTCTGTTCTCTCATATATAGATAGATGAATTTGGAACTCTAAATCCAACATGGTTTGTAGTAGCTCTTTGAAACTTGACGAAATAAAGGAGTTCTCAATTTTTAACTATGGTTTGTTTCCTCTTCAAGTAGCCCTAGGCACAGACTGTGGAAAAGCACTTTCATTGAGATGGGTTGCCAAGCTTCTAAGAAATAACGAGTTTCCGAAATACCAGCAAATATTTTTTCACACAATCTTGTTGATACTTGGTGGTAATGATCAGTACACAAATCCCACTTGGCTCTCCAAATTTTGTTCTTCTAGGTTGAAGCGTTCGTCTACAGTAGCAGTTTTTATATTTAGGTTTTCCTCTGTTCTCTCCTATATAGATAGATGAATTTGGAACTCTAAATCCAACATGGTTTGCAGTAGCTCTTTGAAACTTGACAAAACAAAGCAGTTCTCAGGTTTCTCTCTATGGATTGTTTCCTCTTCAAGTAGCCCTAGGCACAGACTGTGGAAAGCACTTTCATTGAGATGGGTTGCCAAGCTTCTAAGAAACAACGCGTTTCCGAAATACCAGCAAATATTTTTTCACACAATCTTGTTGATACTTGGTGGTAATGATCAGTACACAAATCCCACTTGGCTCACCAAATTTAGTTCTTCTAGGTTGAAGCGTTCGTGTACAGTAGCAGTTTTTATATTTAGGTTTCCCTCTGTTCTCTCCTATATAGATAGATGAATTTGGAACTCTAAATCCAACATGGTTTGTAGTAGCTCTTTGAAACTTGCCAAATAGAGGAGTTCTCAGATTTGTCTCTATGGTTTGTTTCCTCTTCAAGTAGCCCTAGGCACAGACTGTGGAAAAGCACTTTCATTGAGAGGGGTTGCCAAGCTTCTAAGAAATAATTAGTTTCCGAAATACCAGCAAATATTTTTTCACCAAACCTTGATGATACTTGGTGGTAATGATCAGTACACAAATCCCACTTGGCTCACCAAATTTTGTTCTTCTAGGTTGAAGCGTTCGTCTACAGTAGCAGTTTTTATATTTAGGTTTCCCTCTGTTCTCTCCTATATAGATAGATGAATTTGGAACTCTAAATCCAACATGGTTTGTAGTAGCTCTGTGAAACTTGACAAAATAAAGGAGTTCTCAGATTTGTCTCTATGGTTTGTTTCCTCTTCAAGTAGCCCTAGGCACAGACTGTGGAAAAGCACTTTCATTGAGATGGGTTGCCAAGCTTCTAAGAAATAACGAGTTTCCGAAATACCAGCAAATATTTTTTCACACAATCTTGATGATACTTGGTGGTAAAGATCAGTACACAAATCCCACTTGGCTCCCCAAATTTTGTTCTTCTAGGTTGAAGCGTTCGTCTACAGTAGCAGTTTTTATATTTAGGTTTCCCTCTGTTCTCTCCCATATAAATAGAATTTTTGGAACTCTAAATCCAACATGGTTTGTAGTAGCTCTTTGAAACTTGACAAAATAAAGGAGTTCTCAGTTTTGTCTCTATGGATTGTTTCCTCTTCAAGTAGCCCTAGGCACAGACTGTGGTAAAGTACTTTCATTGAGAGGGGTTGCCAAACTTCTAAGAAATTTCGAGTTTCCGAAATAGCAGCAAATATTTTTTCACCCAATCTTGATGTTACTTGTTGCTAAAGATCAGTACACAAATCCCACTTGGCTCACCAAATTTAGTTCTTCTACGTTGAAGCGTTCGTGTACAGTAGCAGTTTTTATATTTAGGTTTCTCTCTGTTCTCTCCTATATAGATAGATGAATTTGGAACTCTTAATCCAACATGGTTTGTAGTAGCTCTTTGAAACTTGACAAAATGAAGGAGTTCTCAGATTTGTCTCTATGGTTTGTTTCCTCTTCAAGTAGCCCTAGGCACAGACTGTGGAAAAGCACTTTCATTGAGAGGGGTTGCCAAGCTTCTAAGAAATAACTAGTTTCCGAAATACCAGCAAATATTTTTTCACCAAATCTTGATGATGCTTGGTGGTAATAATCAGTACACAAATCCCACTTGGCTCACCAAATTTTGTTCTTCTGGGTTGAAGCGTTCGTCTACAGTAGCAGTTTTTATATTTAGGTTTCCCTCTGTTCTCTCCTATATAGATAGCTGAATTTGGAACTCTAAATCCAACATGGTTTGTAGTAGCTCTTTGAAACTTGACAAAATAAAGGAGTTCTCAGTTTTGTCTCTATGGTTTGTTTCCTCTTCAAGTAGCCCTAGGCACAGACTGTGGAAAAGCACTTTCATTGCGATGGGTTGCCAAGCTTCTAAGAAATAACGAGTTTCCGAAATACCAGCAAATATTTTTTCACACAATCTTGATGGTACTTGGTGGTAATGATCAGTACACAAATCCCACTTGGCTCCCCAAATTTTGTTCTTCTAGGTTGAAGCGTTCGTCTACAGTAGCAGTTTTTATATTTAGGTTTCCCTCTGTTCTCTCCCATATAAATAGATGAATTTGGAACTCTAAATCCAACATGGTTTGTAGTAGCTCTTTGAAACTTGACAAAATGAAGGAGTTCTCAGTTTTGTCTCTATGGTTTGTTTCCTCTTCAAGTAGCCCTAGGCACAGACTGTGGTAAAGCACTTTCATTGAGAGGGTTTGCCAAACTTCTAAGAAATTTCGAGTTTCCGAAATAGCAGCAAATATTTTTTCACCCAATCTTGATGATACTTGTTGCTAAAGATCAGTACACAAATCCCACTTGGCTCACCAAATTTTGTTCTTCTAGGTTGAAGCGTTCGTCTACAGTAGCAGTTTTTATATTTAGGTTTCCCTCTGTTCTCTCCTATATAGAAAGATGAATTTGGAACTCTAAATCCAACATGGTTTGTAGTAGCTCTTTGAAACTTGACAAAATAAAGGAGTTCTCAGTTTTGTCGCTATGGTTTGTTTCCTCTTCAAGTAGCCCAGGCACAGACTGTGGAAAAGCACTTTCATTGAGAGGGGTTCCCAAGCTTCTAAGAAATAACGAGTTTCTGAAATAAAAGCAAAAATTTTTTCACCCAATCTTGATGATACTTGGTGGTAATGATCAGTACACAAATCCCACTTGGCTCACCAAATTTTGTTCTTCTAGGTTGAAGCGTTCGTCTACAGTAGCAGTTTTTATATTTAGGTTTCACTCTGTTCTCTCATATATAGATAGATGAATTTGGAACTCTAAATCCAACATGGTTTGTAGTAGCTCTTTGAAACTTGACAAAATAAAGGAGTTCTCAATTTTTTATCTATGGTTTGTTTCCTCTTCAAGTAGCCCTAGGCACAGACTGTGGAAAAGCACTTTCATTGAGATGTGTTGCCAAGCTTCTAAGAAATAACGAGTTTCCGAAATACCAGCAAATATTTTTTCACACAATCTTGTTGATACTTGGTGGTAATGATCAGTACACAAATCCCACTTGGCTCTCCAAATTTTGTTCTTCTAGGTTGAAGCGTTCGTCTACAGTAGCAGTTTTTATATTTAGGTTTCTCTCTGTTCTCTCCTATATAGATAGATGAATTTGGAACTCTTAATCCAACATGGTTTGTAGTAGCTCTTTGAAACTTGACAAAATAAAGGAGGTCTCAGATTTGTCTCTATGGTTTGTTTCCTCTTCAAGTAGCCCTAGGCACAGACTGTGGAAAAGCACTTTCATTGAGAGGGGTTGCCAAGCTTCTAAGAAATAACGAGTTTCCGAAATACCAGCAAATATTTTTTCACCCAATCTTGATGATACTTGGTGGTAATGATCAGTACACAAATCCCACTTGGCTCACCAAATTTTGTTCTTCTAGGTTGAAGCGTTCGTCTACAGTAGCAGTTTTTATATTTAGGTTTTCCTCTGTTCTCTCCTATATAGATAGATGAATTTGGAACTCTAAATCCTACATGGTTTGCAGTAGCTCTTTGAAACTTGACAAAACAAAGCAGTTCTCAGGTTTCTCTCTATGGATTGTTTCCTCTTCAAGTAGCCCTAGGCACAGACTGTGGAAAGCACTTTCATTGAGATGGGTTGCCAAGCTTCTAAGAAACAACGCGTTTCCGAAATACCAGCAAATATTTTTTCACACAATCTTGTTGATACTTGGTGGTAATGATCAGTACACAAATCCCACTTGGCTCACCAAATTTAGTTCTTCTAGGTTGAAGCGTTCGTGTACAGTAGCAGTTTTTATATTTAGGTTTCCCTCTGTTCTCTCCTATATAGATAGATGAATTTGGAACTCTAAATCCAACATGGTTTGTAGTAGCTCTTTGAAACTTGACAAAATGAAGGAGTTCTCAGATTTGTCTCTATGGTTTGTTTCCTCTTCAAGTAGCCCTAGGCACAGACTGTGGAAAAGCACTTTCATTGAGAGGGGTTGCCAAGCTTCTAAGAAATAATTAGTTTCCGAAATACCAGCAAATATTTTTTCACAAAACCTTGATGATACTTGGTGGTAATGATCAGTACACAAATCCCACTTGGCTCACCAAATTTTGTTCTTCTAGGTTGAAGCGTTCGTCTACAGTAGCAGTTTTTATATTTAGGTTTCCCTCTGTTCTCTCCTATATAGATAGATGAATTTGGAACTCTAAATCCAACATGGTTTGTAGTAGCTCTGTGAAACTTGACAAAATAAAGGAGTTCTCAGTTTTGTCTCTATGGTTTGTTTCCTCTTCAAGTAGCCCTAGGCACATACTGTGAAAAGCACTTTCATTGAGATGGGTTGCCAAGCTTCTAAGAAATAACGAGTTTCCGAAATACCAGCAAATATTTTTTCACACAATCTTGATGATACTTGGTGGTAAAGATCAGTACACAAATCCCACTTGGCTCCCCAAATTTTGTTCTTCTAGGTTGAAGCGTTCTTCTACAGTAGCAGTTTTTATATTTAGGTTTCCCTCTGTTCTCTCCCATATAAATAGAATTTTTGGAACTCTAAATCCAACATGGTTTGTAGTAGCTCTTTGAAACTTGACAAAATAAAGGAGTTCTCAGTTTTGTCTCTATGGATTGTTTCCTCTTCAAGTAGCCCTAGGCACAGACTGTGGTAAAGCACTTTCATTGAGAGGGGTTGCCAAACTTCTAAGAAATTTCGAGTTTCCGAAATAGCAGCAAATATTTTTTCACCCAATCTTGATGTTACTTGTTGCTAAAGATCAGTACACAAATCCCACTTGGCTCACCAAATTTTGTTCTTCTAGGTTGAAGCGTTCGTCTACAGTAGCAGTTTTTATATTTAGGTTTCCCTCTGTTCTCTCCTATATATATATAGCTGAATTTGGAACTCTAAATCCAACATGGTTTGTAGTAGCTCTTTGAAACTTGACAAAATAAAGGAGTTCTCAGTTTTGTCTCTATGGTTTGTTTCCTCTTCAAGTAGCCCTAGGCACAGACTGTGGAAAAGCACTTTCATTGAGATGGGTTGCCAAGCTTCTAAGAAATAACGAGTTTCCGAAATACCAGCAAATATTTTTTCACACAATCTTGATGATACTTGGTGGTAATGACCAGTACACAAATCCCACTTGGCTCCCCAAATTTTGTTCATCTAGGTTGAAGCGTTCGTCTACAGTAGCAGTTTTTATATTTAGGTTTCCCTCTGTTCTCTCCCATATAAATAGATGAATTTGGAACTCTAAATCCAACATGGTTTGTAGTAGCTCTTTGAAACTTGACAAAATAAAGGAGTTCTCAGTTTTGTCTCTATGGTTTGCTTCCTCTTCAAGTAGCCCTAGGCACAGACTGTGGTAAAGCACTTTCATTGAGAGGGGTTGCCAAACTTCTAAGAAATTTCGAGTTTCCGAAATAGCAGCAAATATTTTTTCACCCAATCTTGATGATACTTGTTGCTAAAGATGAGTACACAAATCCCACTTGGCTCACCAAATTTTGTTCTTCTAGGTTGAAGCGTTCGTCTACAGTAGCAGTTTTATATTTAGGTTTCCCTCTGTTCTCTCCTATATAGAAAGATGAATTTGGAACTCTAAATCCAACATGGTTTGTAGTAGCTCTTTGAAACTTGACAAAATAAAGGAGTTCTCAGTTTTGTCGCTATGGTTTGTTTCCTCTTCAAGTAGCCCCAGGCACAGACTGTGGAAAAGCACTTTCATTGAGAGGGGTTCCCAAGCTTCTAAGAAATAACGAGTTTCCGAAATACCAGCAAAAATTTTTCACCCAATCTTGATGATACTTTGTGGTAATGATCAGTACACAAATCCCACTTGGCTCACCAAATTTTGTGCTTCTAGGTTGAAGTGTTCGTCTACAGTAGCAGTTTTTATATTTAGGTTTCACTCTGTTCTCTCATATATAGATAGATGAATTTGGAACTCTAAATCCAAAATGGTTTGTAGTAGCTCTTTGAAACTTGACAAAATAAAGGAGTTCTCAGTTTTTTATCTATGGTTTGTTTCCTCTTCAAGTAGCCCTAGGCACAGACTGTGGAAAAGCACTTTCATTGAGATGGGTTGCCAAGCTTCTAAGAAATAAGGAGTTTCCGAAATACCAGCAAATATTTTTTCACACAATCTTGTTGATACTTGGTGGTAATGATCAGTATAAAAATCTCACTTGGCTCTCCAAATTTTGTTCTTCTAGGTTGAAGCGTTCGTCTACAGTAGCAGTTTTTATATTTAGGTTTCTCTCTGTTCTCTCCTATATAGATAGATGAATTTGGAACTCTAAATCCAACATGGTTTGTAGTAGCTCTTTGAAACTTGACAAAATAAAGGAGGTCTCAGATTTGTCTCTATGGTTTGTTTCCTCTTCAAGTAGCCCTAGGCACAGACTGTGGAAAAGCACTTTCATTGAGAGGGGTTGCCATGCTTCTAAGAAATAACGAGTTTCCGAAATACCAGCAAATATTTTTTCACCCAATCTTGATGATACTTGGTGGTAATGATCAGTACACAAATCCCACTTGGCTCACCAAATTTTGTTCTTCTAGGTTGAAGCGTTCGTCTACCGTAGCAGTTTTTATTATTTAGGTTTTCCTCTGTTCTCTCCTATATAGATAGATGAATTTGGAACTCTTAATCCAACATGGTTTGTAGTAGCTCTTTGAAACTTGACAAAATAAAGGAGGTCTCAGATTTGTCTCTATGGTTTGTTTCCTCTTCAAGTAGCCCTAGGCACAGACTGTGGAAAAGCACTTTCATTGAGAGGGGTTGCCAAGCTTCTAAGAAATAACGAGTTTCCGAAATACCAGCAAATATTTTTTCACCCAATCTTGATGATACTTGGTGGTAATGATCAGTACACAAATCCCACTTGGCTCACCAAATTTTGTTCTTCTAGGTTGAAGCGTTCGTCTACAGTAGCAGTTTTTATATTTAGGTTTTCCTCTGTTCTCTCCTATATAGATAGATGAATTTGGAACTCTAAATCCTACATGGTTTGCAGTAGCTCTTTGAAACTTGACAAAACAAAGCAGTTCTCAGGTTTCTCTCTATGGATTGTTTCCTCTTCAAGTAGCCCTAGGCACAGACTGTGGAAAGCACTTTCATTGAGATGGGTTGCCAAGCTTCTAAGAAACAACGCGTTTCCGAAATACCAGCAAATATTTTTTCACACAATCTTGTTGATACTTGGTGGTAATGATCAGTACACAAATCCCACTTGGCTCACCAAATTTAGTTCTTCTAGGTTGAAGCGTTCGTGTACAGTAGCAGTTTTTATATTTAGGTTTCCCTCTGTTCTCTCCTATATAGATAGATGAATTTGGAACTCTAAATCCAACATGGTTTGTAGTAGCTCTTTGAAACTTGACAAAATGAAGGAGTTCTCAGATTTGTCTCTATGGTTTGTTTCCTCTTCAAGTAGCCCTAGGCACAGACTGTGGAAAAGCACTTTCATTGAGAGGGGTTGCCAAGCTTCTAAGAAATAATTAGTTTCCGAAATACCAGCAAATATTTTTTCACAAAACCTTGATGATACTTGGTGGTAATGATCAGTACACAAATCCCACTTGGCTCACCAAATTTTGTTCTTCTAGGTTGAAGCGTTCGTCTACAGTAGCAGTTTTTATATTTAGGTTTCCCTCTGTTCTCTCCTATATAGATAGATGAATT